>NC_143048.1:7602000-7761000 GCF_057628025.1 Oncorhynchus mykiss
GCCCCCAGTGTTGAGGATCAGCGTGGCAGACGTGTTGTTGCCTACCCTTACCACCTGGGGGGGGGGCACGTCAGGAAGTCCAGGATCAAGTTGCAGAGGGAGGTGTTTAGTCCCAGGGTTCTTAGCTTAGTGATGAGCTTCATGGGCACTATGGTGTTGAACACTGAGCTGTAGTCAGTGAATATCATTCAAAGTAGATTTGTTTAAGAGTATCAAGAAACACTCTGTCTGACCATGATTTAGCCCATTGCAATGAAAGCGTCCAGTCCAGGGGGGTGTACTTGTACAGTCGTGGCCAAAAGTTGAGAATGACACAAATATTAATTTCAACAAAGTATGCTGCCTCAGTTTGTATGGTGGCAATTTGCATATACTCTAGAATGTTATGAAGAGTGAGATGAATTGAAATTAATTGCAAAGTCCCTCTTTACCATGCAAATGAACTGAATCCCCAAAAAACATTTCCACTGCATTTCAGCCCTGCCACAAAAGGACCAGCTGACATCATGTCAGAGATTCCCTCTTTAACACAGGTGTGAGTGTTGACGAGGACAAGGCTGGAGATAACTCTGTCATGCTGATTGAGTTCGAATAACTCAACCCCAGCGTGGCAGATGTGTTGTTACCTACCCTTACCACATGGGGAGGACCGTCTGGAAGTCCAGGATCCAGTTGCAGAGGGAAGTGTTTAGTGCCAGGGTCCATAGCTTAATGATGAGCTTTGAGGGCACTCAACAGACACCTGAGGTGATTGATCAGGGACATAAAGTATGATCCAAACACACAATTCCTGATTAACATACATCTGTGACGTAGATGACATCCCACTTGGCACAGACGTCAGTTCAACGTCTGTTCCACATTGGTTCAATGTACATTTAATTGAAATGACATGCAAACAACGTTGATTCAACCGGTGTATGCACAGTGTAATGGATATGAAAATAATTGTTGAGAACTCTCAATGCCCACTTCAGGGAACTGTCCTGTGCAATGTCCACCCATTACCCTCTCGACCTCTTTATTACTGATTTTTTCACTAAACCTGATGGTTTCACTAAACCTCCCCTTTAAATACAATACAGCGGCAGCTACACACATCCCTGAAGGGATGTAGTTAAAAACCAACAGTCCGATGTTAGAGCAACTATGCTTGGTTGTTTATTGTTATGTATTGAGCAATGTTAAATTGAGTATGTAATAATTCAGCTGAATTTCAGGGGAACATAATGGTGCTCCCTTGGCTCCTTTTAGGGGCAGGGGGCACATAAGTAGTTTTGGCAAGGCCAGTAATGGGATGTGCAAGGGGGTGAGAGGGCTTTTAGCTGAAGCGTACTAGTAAATACCATCTATGGGTCAGTGGTCCATAAAACCCAAACCAACAAATTCCGCCATGAGTTCCTGGATGCATGGTTCCAATTATTTCCTTAGAATCGTGCAGTCCCCACTGTACGCATTCCCTTGCTCTGAGAGTTCTAGGGGCGGAACATGTATTCTCCACATGAACCCGAGACTTCTAGAATGATCAGAGATTTAATAAACAGAGATTTAATAAAAACACTGCCTAAACAGCCATTAATTAAATCTGAAATGTACAATGTAAGAGATGAAAACAAAAAGGGCAATACTTTGCTATACCCTGCTGGTTTTACGACGTAGGATAAATGGATCAGGTCCATCCATGTTTTAATGGTATGCTTGTTTAGTAAATGCAGAGAAACTTAAAACCTGATATTGAACTCCAATGACATAGTATTTGTAGCTGGGGAATTTAATTTAAGCCAATTTTCCAATAGGACATGCCATTGTGAATCCTTATGACTCTGTTTAACTGTTGGAATTCCCATGTCCTTTTACAAAGGGTGTAAGTTTAACTGACATTAGACAGGCTCATATTTCTGTGATGAACTACAGTAATCCTTCTTGCGTCTTCAAAATCTGTGTCACCCATTGACAATAATGAATTTCCCCATGGTCTAGAGGTCAAAACATCAGTGTCTCCTGTGGGAGACCTGGGTTTTAATCCTGCCCGTAACATAAGGAAATCCACAAAACCTCCCACAGTTTTGTCAATGATTTAGGGAAACATTTCAAAGCTGATATGAAACCCAGAAATGACTACGTTTTTTTCTGTGAGGGAGGGGGGAAGCAACTCAACAATCCAATAGCACATGAGTAAAAAAAAATTAAAGAAAACACTATATATGCATTTTCAGAAATGTTGGTAAATGTGCTTTTGTTCTATAGAGAAATTATGAAGGAGATCAGTTCATTTTTCCCACTATCAAATCATGGCATGGGGTTGTTCAATGACAGACATGTATTTGTTTAAAATATAAAATTTTCAAAAGAGACAAATAATCAATGTTTTTTTTGTTGCAAAATGCTACATATCCACCACTCTCAGATAAATAAATCCATTCAAATTGTATGTCACATGCTTACTTACAAACCCTTAACCACCAATGCAGTTTTAATAAATAAGTGTTAAGTAAAAAATTGATTCATAAAAGTTTTCTTTTTTTACTTTAGAGCAACAGTAAAATAACAGTAGCGAGGCTATATACAGGGGGTACCGGTACAGAGTCAATGTGCAGGGGCACAGGTTAGTCAAGGTAATATATACATGTAGGTAGAGTTAAAGTGACTATGCATAGATAATAACCAGAGTAGCAGCAGCGTAAAAGGGGGTGGGGACAATGCAAATAGTCTGGGTAGCCATTTGATTAGCTGTTCAGGAGTCATATGCCTTGGGGGTATAAGCTGTTAAGAAGCCTTTTGGACCTAGCCTTGGTGCTCCAGTACCACTTGCCGTGCGATAACAGAGAGAACAGTCTATGACTAGGGTGGCTGGAGTCTGACAATTTTTAGGGCCTTCCTCTGACACCACCTCGTATAGAGGTCCTGGATGGCAGGAAGCTTGGCCCCAGTGATGTACTGGGCAGTACGCACTACCCTCTGTAGTGCCTTGCGGTTGGAGGCCGAGCAGTTGCCATACCAGGCAGTGATCAGACCATGCTCTCAATGGTGCAGCGGTAGAACCTTTGAGGATCTGAGGACCCATGCCAAATCTTTTCAGTCTTCTGAGGGCGAAGAGGCTTTGTCGTGCCCTCTTCAGGAGTGTCTTGATGTGTTTGGACCATGGTAGTTTGTTGGTCATGTGGGCACCAAGGAACTTGAAATTCTCAACCTGCTTCACAACAGCCCCGTCGATGAGAATAAGGGGGCGTGCTCAGTCCTCCTTTCCTGTAGTCCACAATCATCTCCTTTGTCTTGTTCACGTTAAGGGAAGAGGTTGTTTCCTGGCACCACACGGTCCTCAAAGAGCATCACTAGGAGCGCAGCCTCTGGATGAGCGTTTTCCTGTTTGCTTATGGCCGTATACAGCTCATTGAGTGTGAACTTAGTGCCAGCATCGGTTTGTGGTGGAAATAGACAACTACGAAGAATATATATAGTAAACTCTTGGTAAATAGTGTGGTCTACAGCTTATCATGAGACACTCTACTTCAGGCGAGTAAAACCTTGATACTTCCTTATTAGATTTCGTGCACCAGCGGTTGTTTACAAATATCCACAGACCGCCACCCCTTGTCTTACCGGAGGCGGCTGTTGTATGTTATTCATGTCGTCGTTCAGCCACGACTCGGGGAAACATTAACTGTAATGCCTTATGTCCCGTTGGTAGGATGTTCGTGATCGTAGTTCGCCAATTTTGTTATCCAATGATTGTACGTTGGTTAATAGCACTGATGGTAGAGGCAGATTACCAACTCGCAGTCAGATCCTTACAAGGCACCCCGACCTACGTCCCCGATATTTCCATCGCTTTCTCAGGCGAATCACGTGGATTTGGGCCTTGTCGGGTGTCTGAAGTAAATCCTTTGTGCCCAACTTTTTAAAGAAACATCTTCCAGTACGAGGTTTGTAATCACTGTTCTGATATCTAGTAGCTCTTCTCGGTCATAAGAGACGGTTGCAGAAACATTATGTACAAAATAAGTTACAAATATTGCAAACAAACACTCAAACACTCAAACACTCCGGTGCTATTATGAGACTAAAGTAGTACTGCTCGGTTTAACACAGTCAAATGTAACAAATAACTATATTTTTAATAAAGAAATGTACAAATTATACATTTGCGACATCATTGTAAAAATGTTACATTTACATTTGACATTTTAGTCACTTTGCAGATGCTCTTATCCAGAGCAACTTACAGTTAGTGTCTTCATCTTAAGATCACAAGGTGAAACAACCACATATCACAGTGAAATATACAGGATGCAAACATTTTATTCCAGATAAACAATATTGTATATATATTTTTCATACACATCTAAAATATATGAATAAAAACTCTGAGGACAGTAATTTTTCACACCGTCTCTTATAAGCAATCATTTCTGATGAAAAAACATAAGTGGCAGACTTCATTAGATCATGTCCTGGCATAAGGAGGGTGAACCAACACCTCATACATGTGGCCTATTGTTCTACACCTACACCTGTAAATCCTGTCGTACAGCTTTTCTTTACTACGGACTACCCCAACAACGTATATGAACGTCAGCAGTATTTACACAACAATGTTGAACAACTGTTCTCCAGCTGCTTAATCAATATTTGTAATAGAAACCAATCGGTTGTAATAATTCATTGTGATTTGGTTGTTACATACAGTAGTTACAATTTGAACTCTGCTTTCTTGCAGTTATAACTTTGGCACATTTTTCAAATGTAAGTAGTATATTTTCAAAACTCTAAGTACAAAACTCTTAAACTGATAACATTTGTAATGCCCCCAATCTTAGGTTGAGAACCTTTGATTGTGAATTGGGGTTTCACATCTTTCACCTTTGAGTCATTCATGCAAATCAAAGTTTTCCGTGAAATACCATGAGAACATTTTGTTTAGATACCAATACATCAGATAATGATAGGCTAACCATTTAGTCATTTTAACTAGCATTTAATGAAATAGCAAAACATACAATATACACATTACAAAACTGTTATTTTTTAATTGCTGAATAGAAAGAATAGTGGATGGTAAATATAATTTTCTATACAGTATTTAAATATAACTTGACATGCAATTAAAACAAATATATATACAGTTGAAGTCGGAAGTTTACATACACCTTAGCCAAACACATTTAAACTCAGTTTTTCACAATTCCTGACATTGAATCTTAGTAAAAAATCCCTGTCTTAGGTCAGTTAGGATCACCACTTTATTTTAAGAATGTGAAATGTCAGAATAATAGTAGAGAGAATGATTAATTTCAGCTTTTATTTCTTTCATCACATTCCCAGTGGGTCAGAAGTTTACATACACTCAATTAGTATTTGGTAGCATTGCCTTTAAATTGTCAAACGTTTCAGGTAGCCTTCCACAAGCTTCCCACAGTAAGTTGGGTGAATTTTGGCCCATTCCTCCTAACAGAGCTGGTGTAACTGAGTCAGGTTTGTAAGGCCTCCTTGCTCGCACATGCTTTTTCAGTTCTGCTCACAAATTGTCTATAGGATTGAGGTCAGGGCTTTGTGATGGCCACTCCAATACCTTGACTTTGTGGTCCTTAAGCCATTTTGCGACAACTTTGGAAGTATACTTGGGGTTACTGTCCATTTGGAAGACTCATTTTGCAACCAAGCTTCAACTTTCTGACTGATTTCTTGAGATGTTGCTACAATATAGCCACATAATTTTCCTTCCACTTGATGCCATCTATTTTGTGTAGTGCACCAGTCCCTCCTGCAGCAAAGCACCCCCACAACATGATGCTGCCAACGCCGTGCTTCACGATTGGGATGGTGTTCTCCGGCTTGCAAGTCTCCCCTTTTTTCCTCCAAACATAACGATGGTCATTATGGCCAAACAGTTCTATTTTTTGTTTCATCAGACCAGAGGACATTTCTCCAAAAAGTACAGTCTTTGTCCCCATGTGCAGTTGCAAACCATAATCTGGCTTTTTTATGGCGGTTTTGGAGCAGTGGCTTCTTCCTTTCTGAGCGGCCTTTCAGGTTATGTCGATATAGGACTCGTTTTACTGTGGATATAGATACTTTTGTACCCGTTTCCTCCAGCAACTTCACAAGGTCCTTTGCTGTTGTTCTGGGATTGATTTGTACTTTTCGCACCAAAGTACGTTCATCTCTAGGAGACAGAACGCGTCTCCTTCCTGAGCGGTATGATGGCTGCATGGTCCCATGGTGTTTATACTTGCGTACTATTGTTTGTACAGATGAACGTGGTACCTTCAGGCGTTTGGAAATTGCTCCCAAGGATGAACCAGGTCTACAATTTTTTTTCTCAGGTCTTGGATGATTTCTTTTGATTTTCCCATGATGTCAAGCAAAGAGACACTGAGTTTGAAGGTAGGCCTTGGAATACATCCACAGGTACACCTTCAATTGACTCAAATGTCGATTAGCCTATCAGAAGCTTCTAAAGCCATGACATCATTTTCTGGAATTTTCCAAGCTGTTTAAAGGCACAGTCAACTTAGTGTATGTAAACTTCTGACCCACTGGAATTGGGATAAAGTGAATTTTAAGTGTTGTCTGTAAACAATTGCTGGAAAAATTACTTATGTAATGCACAAAGTAGATGTCCTAACCGACTTGCCAAAATTATAGTTTGTTAACCAGAAATGTGTGAAGTGGTTGAAAAACAAGTTGTAATGACTCCAACCTAAGTGTATGTAAAATTCCAACTTCAACTGTATATCCAATGGCAGGTTGTGGGCATGTTGAGAAATATGTCCGTCTCATTTTCATTATCCTTATACAGTACACACATAGGACAAATCAGACTTAGGGTATTGTAAAGCAGTTGGCTACTGTAAAAACATTTCTGCCCCATGCCACATAGTACAAGACCACCTTTTCTTATGTGACTTGTCAACTGATACAGTATCGCCGGCCCCTCTGCTTGAAATGCATCAGCTTAAAATGTATCTATGAAATTCAGATAATGAGTGGAAAATATTTTATAAACTGCGGGGTTCGAGCTCTGAATGCTGATTGGCTGACAGCTGTGGTATATCAGACCATATGCCATGGGTATGACAAAACAGATTTTTACTGCTCTAATTACGTTGGTAACCAGTTTATAATAGCAGTAAGGTACCTCAGGGAACTGTGGTATATGGCCAATATACCACGGCTAAGGGCTGAAACAGGCACTCCGCGTTACTTGTACTCAGTGAAGCATTTATTTGGACTGCAATCTGAGGTCGAGTTAACTCTAATGAACTTATCCTCTGCAGCAGATGTAACTCTGGGTATTACTTTCCTGTGGCGGTCCTTATGAGTGTCAGTTTCAATTTTCCATAATGACGGACCTTCATGTCTTAAAGTAATGATGGACTGTCGTTTCTCTTTGCTTATTTGAGCTGTTCTTGCCATAATATGGACTTTTACCAAATAGGACTATCTTCTGTATACCCCTTACCTTGTCACAACACAACTGATTGGCTGAAATGCATTAAGAAGGAAAGAAATTCCACAAATTAACTGTAAACAAAGCGCACCTGTTAATTGAAATGCATTCCAGGTGACTACCTCATGAAGCTGGTTGAGATAATGCCAAGAGTGAGCAAAGCTGTCATCAAGGCAAAGGGTTGCTACTTTGAAGAATCTAAAATATATTTTGATTAGTTGAGTAAAAATAAAGAAAAACCCTTGAATGAGTAGGTGTGTTCCAACTTTTGACTGGTACCGTAGGTCTGGATTGAAATCATTGCATGTCTGATCCATGGTCAGAAAGATGGTGGTACGCTATTGTATTTTACAGAATATTTACGACCCACAGCTAGTGCATTTATCTTAAAATAGTCAGGCAAGACAACCACACATCATAGTCCTATCTCAACCACATTCAACATACATAATAAAATGCAAAAATTGCATAAAATGTCTATAAGTGTTCTTTTATCTGTTATTTTTTATCTGGTTTTATTGCTAGCTTGAGTTACCTGGGGGACACTAATGTGTTTCTCAGCCTCTGTTCTGGACCTGGGGACTGTGACGAGACCTCTGCATGCATTTCTTGTATGATACCGATGAGTGTCCGTTCTGTGTGCCAACTGCTTGAACAGACAGTTCGGTACCTTCAACACATCAACCCTTTGCACAAAACCCAAATAGTGATGCATGTCAATCTCTCCTCAACTTTGAGCCAGGAGAGATTGACATGCATGTCATTGACATTCGCCCTCCGTGTACATCTAAGTGCAATACGTGCTGCAATGTTTTGGACCAACTGCAATTTGCCTATATGTCCTTCTTTGCCGCACAAGACCAAACGGGACAGTAGTCCAGCTGTAATTAAACTAGGGCCTATCTGGTTGACTGAGATAAAGAGGAATGTCTTGTCATGGACAGACCTCTTCCCATTTCAGTAACCATTGAGTTAATTGTTACGTTAACAAATTACAAGAAAAATAATCTCAAAATTGAAGTGAATATTGCAATTTGAAAAGCAGATCCTTAGATTTAATATTTAACCAAATTAAAGTTGAGTGATTTGGTGCAGTGAACAAGTGACAGTTTGTTTGTTGACCTGTCAAATGAAAACCTGCTTATAGTTTTGAAGCATGAGCCATTGATCTGTTTCGATTTGTGCTTAGATTTGTTAAAACGTACCAGATACTTGTGAAAATTGCACTAAAGTGATTACTGTAAACATTGACTGCTCTTGTTTGCACCAAGGTGGATCTTAGTTTTGCACGCTGTCCAAATGACCTCCCACCTGTGACGAGTTGAGTTCCCACAAAAGTGAAATGGTTACACCAGTCTACAGCCACAACAAAATGCAGCATCAAATAGATGCTCATGCTTTTATCTCAGAGTTGGGAAAACAGGTGACGGTACAGGAAAATAATACAGAGTCAGATCTAATTGACTACTGCTTCCTGGATGAGACGGAGGTCATCACTTTGTGCTAGCAGCTGCAATGGTGGACTATACACAAGCCAGCTGTGCTCCATCTGATAGCATCTCGCTCTCGCTCTCTAACCTCCGATTGCCTCTAACTTGAATTTCTCCTGCTCACTTCTCTCTCTCTGTATGCCATATTTCTTCTAAACCCTCTCACAGTCTGACAAAAATCAACCATCTACAGTCCTGCTGCACCCTCCTCTACGTACACTATATATACACAAAAGTATGTGGACACCACTTAAAATGAGTGGAATTGGCTATTTCAGCCACACCTATTGCTGACAGGTGAATAAAATCAGGCACACAGCCATGCAATCTCCATACACAAACACTGGCAGTAGAATGGCCTTACTGAAGAGCTCAGCGACTTTCAACGTGACACCGTCATAGGATGCCAGCTTTCCAACACGGATGCTAGCTTCCCGGTCCACTGTCATTGGAAGAACTTGACTGGCCTGCACAGAGCCCTGACCTCAACCGCATCGAACACCTTTGGGATGAATTGGAACACCGACTGCGAGTCAGGCCTAATCGACCTCACGAATGCTCATGGCTTAATAGAAGCAAGTCCCCACAGCAATGTTCCAACATCCAGTGGAAAGCCTTCCCAGAAGAGTGGAGGCTGTTATAGAACCAAAGGGGTGGACCAACTCCATATTAATGCCCATGATTTTGGAATCAGATGTTCAACAAGCAGGTGTCCACATACTTTTGGTCATGTAGTGTACTTTGAACCAGGATTCTGCTGTCTTACAGCAGTCAAACACCAGCAAAAGTAAACAGAGGGACAAATCCTCAAAGGTGTGGTGCTTAAAGGTGCAGACAACACTGTGCCAACAACCTCTGTGTTGATGGATGAACAAAAGTCTCTGGAAAAATGTATATGAGCCAAAGGAGGATAAAATGAGTGACGGGTTTGTGTGTGGTGTAGCATGCGTGGGAAAGAAAAGAGAGAGGGAGATTTCACATTCTCAATCATTTGAGCAGCATAGTCAGATTAAGTGCTATGAAACTTCCCATCGGTCATAAATCTCCCCTAATCTCATCCATAAAGCCACACTTCACCTCCCACACCAGCCTGCAACACTGAGCTGGTCTTGCATCACACACAGCAGGGACATGCCTCAGGAGAGCTTTAGCAGCTAGCTAGTGCCTTATCTCACAGATCCAGTTGACATCCCTTTTCAGACATAAATTAAGTTGACTGATAAAACCACCACTGGAAAAAAATAATTGTGTTTTATTGCCCATTTAGTCAATTTACAACCTGATAAAAAGCTGTGGGTATTTTCAGTTTTCGGCAAGAACAAAGTATTCACACCTCTTGACTTTTTTCACATTTTGTTGTGTCATCGCCTGAATTTAAAATGGATTCCATTGAGATCTTTTTTTGTCACTGGCCTAAACACAATACCCCATAATGTCAAAGTGAAATATTTGTTTTATTTTTTATATATTTACTAATTAATAGAAAATGAAAAGCTTTACTATGGCAAGCCTAAATAAGTTCAGAAGTAAAAACGTGCTAAATAAGTCACATAATAAGTTGCATGGACTCACTCTGTGTGCAATAATAGTGCATAAAAATGATTTTTGAATAACTACCTCATCTCTGTACCCCACACATACAGATAATTGTAAGGTCCCGCAGTCGAGCAGTGAACCACAGACAAGGGAGGTTTCCCAATGCCTCGCAAAGAAGGGCAACGATTGGTAGATGGGTAAAAAAAAAAAGAAGCAGACATTAAATATCCTTTTGAGCATGGTGAAGTTATTAATTACACTTTGGATGGTGTATCAATACACCCAGTCACTTAAAAGATACAGGCATCCTTCCTAACTCTGTTGCTGGAAAGGAAGGAAACAGCCCATGGATTTTAAGATGAGGCAAATGGTGACTTCAAAACAGTTAGAGTTTAATGGCTGTGATAGGACAAAACTGAGGATGGATCAACAACACTGTAGTTACTCCACAATACTAACCTAATTGACAAAGTAAAAAGAAGGAAGCCTGTACAGAATTAAAATATTCCATGCATCCTGTTTGCAACAAAGCACTAAAGTAATACTGCAAAAAATGTGACAAAGCAATTCATGTAATATCCTGAATTTAAAGTGTTATGTTTGGGTTATGTTATGCTTGTAATCGTTAAGGACTGGGGAGTTTTTCTGGATAAAAAAAGAAAAAGAAATGGAATGGAGCTAAAAAAATGCAAAATTTTTGAAGGAAACTGGTTGTCTGCTTTCCACCAGACACAGGGAGATGACTTCACCTTTCAGCAGGACAATAAGCTGAAACACAAGGCCAAATATACACTGGAATTGCTTTCCAAGACCACATTGAATGTTCGTGAGTGGCCTAGTTACAGTTTTGACTTAAAATCAGCTTGAAAATCTATGGCAAGACTTAAAAATGGCTGTCTAGCAATGATCAACAATCAACTTGACAGAGCTTGAAGAGTAAAATAAATAATGTGCAAATATAGTACAATTCAGGTGTGCAAAGCGCTTACCCTAAAATATATTGACTCAGGGGTGTGAAAATGTATGTATGTATGTATGCAAATGAGATATTTTAGTATTTTATTTTGAAGAATTTGAAAAAAATGATGGGGTTATTATGAAGTATTGTGTGTAGAACTTTGGTGCAATTGAAACAGATGATTAAAAAGGCTGCTGTTTCAAAACTCGAAGCACTTTTTCAATTGAGAAATGCTCAAATTACTTTTGATGTGATTTGCTTTTCTTATGTTAAAATAAACGTAATTATTACCGAATCCAACTGCTCTTAATTGCTGATCACTTAGATGTTTGGTAAATGCCATTTTAAAAGTAAACTGGTTTATCTACTACAGATTTTGAGCAATATGCAAATAATCCAGAAACTCCAAAACAACAGAGAAATGCATCCCCTAACACAGTAAACATGTAACTACACTAAACTGTAGTATTTTATGTAGTGTCTTTGCAGACATTACTGTAGAATTTACGATAGTGTTTTTGTTGTATTAACTTTGACACAGACAAGGAGGCTTTCTCCTTCAGGACAGTTACTGGAGAGCAAATATTCCAGAACCTGTAGGACTGGGGCGGCAGGGTAGCCTAGTGGTTAGAGCGTTGGACTAAGAGCGTTGGACTAATAACCGGAAGGTTGCAAGTTCAAATCCCCGAGCTGACAAGGTGCTGTAGTTCTGCCCCTAACCCACCTAGGCTGACATTGAAAATAAGAATTTTTTCTTAACTGAGTCTGAGCAGATAGTTTTTTAAAGTTTTTACCCCCTTTTTCGTGGTATCCAATTGTTAGTAGTTACTGTCTTGTCTCATCACTACAACTCCCGTACGGGTTCGGGAGAGACGAAGGTTGAAAGTCATGCGTCCTCCGATACACAACCCAACCAAACCGCACTGCTTCTTAACACACCGCGCATCCAACCCGGTTAACGTGCACTGCGCCCAGCCACAGAAGTCGCTGGTGCGCGATGAGACAAGGATATCCCTACCGGCCAAACCCTCCCTAACCCGGACGACACTATGCCAATTGTACGTTGCCCCACGGACCTCCTGGTCGTGGCCGGTTACGACAGAGCCTGGGCGCGAACACAGAGTCTCTGGTGGCACAGCTGGCGCTACAGTACAGCACCCGGGAGGCCCCGAGTTTCTGCTCTTTTCAATTACCTGTAGGGAACACAATATGGTCTACACTTCACATGTAGGTTTCACAGTTATGGCTGGTATAATTTGCGATATGGGGAGGGGTATATGCAAATTAAATACTGTAGTAAAATCAAAAGTAGTGTTTTCGCAGACTGTAGTTTTTTTGCAGACATTACTGTAGTATTTTACAATATACTACTACATTCTATAGTAAGTACTACACATGATCGAGGGATACTACAGTGTGTAGTTTTTATTTTACAGTATACTTCAGTACTCTGTAGTATTTTTACATGTTGGTAGTTCTCTAGAGGGCAAATGGGGGACGCATGGGAGAGGGACAGGATTGTGGGTCAATGAGGTGAGAGGCACATTACAGGTAGGCTATTCGTCTGGGCCTGTCAGATAATTGGGCATGTGTTAACCAGGTGGAGGTAATGGAAGTGGGTTGGTTCCCTCTTTCAAAGAGCACATCTACTCTCCAGAAGACTCCAAACTAAACATGAAAAATTATGAAATGTGTTCTGCCTCATGGCAAAATGTGTAGAAATGCAGGATATTAGCCTTGAAGCTGCAACAACAAAAATATCTGTCCCATGAAAAAGAGACAGATTGAAAATTGCAACAACAAAAACTTCCCAAAACTTTGTCTGGCCATGCACTGCCAAAGTCAAAATGCAACTCCTTGTATGCTATTTTTATGTCACTCGGGTGGTTTTCTGATTATGAGGGGGTCCATGAAGAATTTTCCATCACAAAAGGAGTCCAAGGCCCTAAAAAGGTTGAGAACCCCTGGCCTAAGATCCCTCCCAATGTGTTTTCCAATTTGTCATATCCTCACAAGGGGAGGGTGCCGGCATATTGAAAACAGGCAGGGGTGGCAATCATTTTGACCTCTATCTTTTTCACAGATAAGAGGTCAAATTGAAAACTAAATCATACAATGTTGCTCAATATTTTTATTATTCATTTGATGCAGTCTTTTTTCAAGGGTGCCAATAATTTGGGATCTAACTGTACATATACACAACATAGAGGCTAATGGAAAATAAATGGACTAACTAGAGTACATTGGAAATTATTTCAGTGAATATACATTTTGAAATGAGGTCTGTAAATGTTAATGTTAATACATCACTCCTCTCTCTATGACTAACCTCTGTAAACACAGTCACTTCTCTGCAGCTCCATCATTCACCAGACCAACAAATAAATATATTCCTCAAACAAACCACCAGCTGGTAACGACCCCCTGCTAGCAAAGTCAGTAAATAATTCAACAAATGAGTCCTGAGCCATCGATTGATCAGCTTGCAAGACTTCAGCCGATTGCGCCACCTCTTATTGAAGACGGAGGGCAACCAGAAGTCAATAGGACTAACAGTGTGGCATCATGATTCCAGCTGTTATGCGGGCATGGCTCATGGTGATGTCTGATCCACCATAACCATAACTGGAGATTTATGGGGAGTAACAATCAGGTTAAAAGGTCATTTTTTAGGGTTAGGTTTGGAGGGTGTCCCTGGATCACCTCTATCTATTTGAGACGTTTAATCTAAAACAGCTTTCTACACAAGAGAAGTGTTTTCAGGAATCTCACAATATGGAAACGATCTGCCAAGGGCTAGGGAGGCACGTTGCATTATGCATGCATATTAAAGGGCCCGATGTGGAGACTGTCAGGGGTCAGGTGACAGACAGAAGTGAGCTATTTGCACACAGGGTTAGGGAGTAAATGATTAGATGTAATCAGTTACATATACTCTGATCACAACAAAAGGTCAGTTACACACATTCAGATTGTTTTGATTTACTGAACTGTAGTCAGTTACGGCACAAGAAAAAAACAGATTACAGATGTTCTCTCAATGACATTCAACTCAGCGTTGAAAACCTGAGCAAAATCTATGGAGTGATGTTTGCCATTGGGGTGACTGACTGGGAAAATGAAACGCATCTCGCTCAGAAAACAATGGCTTGGGGATGTCAAGAGAAATTACTTGTGTTTGCTCTTTCTTTCTCTCTTCCCGAATGAGGATGCCTTTAAGGTGATGGTGATCTCAGAGAGGAGGAAGAAGGATTGAGCTCTCTCCCCCTCTCTCCCTCCCAAATTCTCAGTTTCCCTCTCTTTCTCACTCACTCACTCTCTGTGCCATATCTGTTCAAGATCTTCCTGGACCTGCTCACCACTGGCAATTATTCTCTTGATGCCAACGATAAAGGGTGGGTGGTCATTTATCCTGCAGGATATATCTTTCCTGCTCCTGTGATACGTGTACGTTAATCCCCCTGTGCCACACGTTGGAAGTGTGGGTACTGGGGCAGGTAGAAAGTGTGATGCACCAAACATCACATCTGTGGTGGCTGAGTTTGTGCACTGCCAAACCCTAGTTGTCTGTTAGCAGTTAGGTATTTAGACTAAACAGAACATTGTGTTTCACCGAGCCATAACACAACAACATTTAAAGACAACAGCTGGGCCTGGAAGTAGTGATGTAAACTACTTAAGTAGTACTATAAGTATTTTTACTTAAGTAGTTTTTGGGCATATCTGTACTTTAACATTTATATTTTTGACAAGCTTTTACCTCAATACATTCCTACAGAAAATAATGTACTTTTTACTCCATACACACAAAAAGCACTACATTTTAATGCTTAGCAGGACATGAACATTGTCCAATTCAAGCACCCTAGTCATCTCTACCACCTCTTATCTGGTGGACTCACTGAACACAGATGCTTTGTTTGTATTACGAGTATTGGAGTGTGGCCCTGGCTATCCATCTGGTTTGCTTAATATAAGGAATTTGAAATCATTTACACTTTTGATGCTTAAGTATACATTAGCAATTACATTTACTTTTGTTACTTAATATATATATTTTTTAAACACTTTTACAGGGGACTTTCACTTTTACACATTTTCTATAAAAAAAAAAGGTATCTTTACTTTTACTCAACAATATTGAGTACTTTTCCCACCACTGCCTGGGAGCCTTTGGGCACAGCAATTACCACTAGATCTAGAGGGTGGAGACAGACACAGAGACTCCGCTATGCTGGTGTGTGTGAGTCCTAATTCATCCAGAGGGGGAATTCTCATTGTTCAGGTCACAAAAGCTGGCTTTGAATCATTACACACTGACCTTTCCATTAGAGACTTGGATACGCCTGACAATAGGGTTATCTATTTCTAATCAGCCCTGCCTAGAGCACCTGGGACTAAATGGAGGCTCTGGCTTGTGTAAGTATTTCACTCACCCTCCTCTTTACAGTATTCTTTCCATCCAGTAAGGCTTGACCTTTAAAATGGATGAATGGATGATTGGATGACTTCTCCACACACATGCTACACTAGTGGTTATTGACAAGTGAATGCCAGTTGGCATTACATTACCAGAGAACAGAAAACACCTCTAGATAATCTTTGACCAAAGCAGCCTCAGTGTCACTGAGATTTTGACTTCTTTCCCACTCAGATCCCACAGTCGGTATCTGCTTAGTTCATGTGATTACATGGTATGCAATCTGGTTTCCGTTTATGGGTGTCACTGCAACCTTAAAAACGGTCCTCAATGATGTCACCATTGCCTTTAATTCTAAGCAATGTTGTGCTGCTATTTTTATTGACTTGGCCAAAGCCTTTGATTTTTTATTTTTACTTTTAACTAGGCAAGTCAGTTAAGAACAAATTCTTATTTACAATGACTGCCTACCCCGGCCAAACCCGGACGACGCTGGGACAATTGTGAGCCGCCCTATGGGACTCCCAATCTTGGCCAGATGTGATGCAGCCTGGATTCAAACCAGGGACTGCAGTGACTCGCACTGAGATGCAGTGCCTTAGACCGCTGCGCCACTCGGGAGCCCGAGTGATACTGTATCTCGAGTGATAAGATAGACCATTCCATTCTTGTGGGTCGGCTAAGGAGTATTGGTGTCTTTGAGGGGTCTTTGGCCTGGTTTGCTAACTACCTCTCTCAAAGAGTTCAGTCTATAAGGTCAGAACATCTGCTGTCTTAGCCATTGCCTGTCACCAAGGGAGTACCCCAAGGCTAGATCCTTGGCCTCATGCTCTTCTCAATTTACATCAACAACATAGCTCAGGCAGTAGGAAGCTCACGCATCCATTTATATGCAGATGATACAGTCTTATGCTCAGCAGGCCCCTCCCCAGATTTTGTTTTAAACACTCTACAACAAAGCTCTCTTAGTGTCCAGCAAGCTTTCTCTGCCCTTAACCTTGTTCTGAACACCTCCAAAACAAAGGTCATGTGGTTTGGTAAGAAGAATGCCCCTCTCCCACAGGTGTGATTACTACCTCTGAGGGTTTAGAGCTTGAGGTAGTCATCTTATACAAGTACTTGGGAATATGGCTAGATGGTACTGTCCTTTTCTCAGCACATATCAAAGCTGCATGCTAAAGTTAAATCTAGACTTGGTTTCTTCTATTGTAATCGCTCCTCTTTCACACCAGCTGCCAAACTAACACTGATTCATATGACCATCCTACCCATGCTAGATTACAGAGATGTGATTTATAGATCGGCAGATAAGGGTGCTCTCGAGCATCTAGATGTTCTTTACCCTTCGGCCATCAGATTGGCCACCAATGCTCCTTAAAGGACACATCACCACACTCTATACTCCTCTGTAAACTGGTCATCTCTGTATACCTGTCACAAAACCCACTGGTTGATGCTTATTTATAAAACCCTCTTAGGCCTCACTCCCCCTATCTGAGATACCTACTGCAGCCCTCCTCCTCCACATACAACACCCATTCTGCCAGTCACATTCTGTTAAAGGTTCCCAAAGCACACACATCCCTGGGTCGCTCCTCTTTTCAGTTCGCTGCAGCTAGCGACTTGAACGAGCTGCAACAAAACACTCGAAGTGGACAGTTTTATCTCCATCTCTTCATTCATAGGCTCAATCAAGGACACTCTTACTGGCAGTTGCGGCTGCTTTGCGTGATGTATTGTTGTCTCTACCTTCTTGCCATTTGTGCTGTTGTCTGTGCCCAATAATGTTTGTACCATGTTTTGTGCTGCTACCATGTTGTCTTGCTACCATGTTGTTGTCATGTTGCGTTGTCATGTGTTGCTGCCTTGCTTTATTGTTGTATTAGGTCTCTCGTAATGTAGTGTTGTCTCTCTTGTCGTGATGTGTGTTTCGTTCTATATATTTTTATTTATTATTTGTTATCCCAGCCCCCATCCCGGCAGGAGGCCTTTTGGTAGGCCGTCATTGTAAATAAGAATTTGTTAACTGGCTTGCCTAGTTAAATAAAGTTTTTAAAAAAAAAAGTGATTTCCAGACTGAAAGATAAGGACATTTTTCAGGCTGGCACCCATGAATGACCATGGCAAGCTAGCCTCAGTGGCTGTACAATCGCAAGAACATTCATTGGAACATTACAAAAGCCAGGAACCATTATCCTGTGAACGTTATGGAGGTCACAGACATATAATTGCAGACAAACAGGTCAATATTGTTCTGCTGAGCAAGGCACAGTACGAAATGTCAATCGAGAACCTGAGTCATTCAACCAAAGCATCTTTTGTCCGTGTCCATAAATAGTGGTTTGGACCGATGTTGATAGCTGTTTTGCGTATGTGGGTGACAATGTGAACATTTCAACACTTTTGAGCTTACTGTACACTAAAGTGTTATGGAAGTGCCTAGGAGCATCCACTGATCCCACACCTTTCCTAATTTTAACCCTGCCCTCTACTGATCTCTGTATTGATGAGTAACCTGAAGTGCCCACACTGCTGCTTCACCCACATGATAAAATTACAATAGTATAAATACGGACTTTCCTGTAGTATTTACAGTTAACTCTAGTATAAATAGGGTTGGGCGGTGTACCAGTATTGATGCATTGACCGGTTTGACTTTTTACTTTACCTTCTATAACGGTTTTTCAATGTTTGGTTTGTTAAAAGTGATACTCCGGCTACGGATGCAAAGGGTTGGAAACTTTCCGGGAAATTAACAGAAATTTTCCATGGGAAGTTAAGCCTGGGAATTTGGAGAATTTTGCTTAAATTCATTAAAAAAAAAGTTATAAGCTAACATTGAACCTTTTTTGTGGGATACACATAAGGCAATTCTAGGTCTTGTGGCATATTTTGGTTAAACTATCCCCAATTCAATGGAATTGCAACCCTCTGCATGTGTAGCTGATGTGAAATTGCTAGCTAGTTAGCGGTGGTGCGCGCCAGTGGCGTTTCAATCGGTGATGTCACTTGCTCTGAGACCTTGAAGTATTGGTTCCCCTTGCTCTGCAAGGGAAGCTGCTTTTGTGGAGCGATGGATAACGATGCTTCGAGGGTGACTGTTGACGTGTGCAGAGTGTCCCTGGTTCGCGCCCAGGTCGGGGCGAGGGGACGGGCGTAAAGTCTATACTGTTACATTGATGCTGTTAACCCGGATCACTGGTTGCTGCGGAAAGAGGAGGAGGTCAAAAGGGGGGTGAGTGTAGCCGAGTGTTAATTTACCTGTTTCCACAGGTTTCATTTTAAAACATTTATCTTACAAAGGAGTTGTTTAATCTAACTGCTTAACTATTTATCTGTACATGGAAATGTATTTGTATTTGTTTTTTTAACTCATTTTTCTCCTAATCTTTACAGGAAACTGTCACGGGCACTATCTGATGTGTGGAGACATTTCACTGCATCTAATGTAGAATGAAAAATAAATAAGAATAAGAATTAGTTCTTAACTGACTTGCCTATATAAATAAAGATAAAATAAATATAATCCTCCAAATCCCACTAACATCAGCTGCCTCAGAGCGTGACTGGTACTTGTTTGGGAACACACACACACCAAAGCATGAAATAGGCGGACCAATACAAGCGTTGAAAAATTGGTGGCCACCTGGGCAAATTTGAGGCTTTTTGAGCCTGACAACGAGCCATCCTCAATAAGGTTGGAAAGTGACAGTAAAGATGAGCCCTCAGAGTCTGATGTTCAAGAGGTCCAGGGAGACCAAAGATTTAGCTTAGACTATCATTTTACAGATGTATGTTGAAAATGAGATGCGATGGATCATTGGGAATCATTCAATATTCCCTTTCTTTTGTGGTTCAGTGAAATCATCCCATGTGAATGAGTCAACTCATTTAATTGAAGTTCGATCCGTAAAACATTATTTTATTTTTCTCTATTGAAAAGATTTGATCATTTTCAATTATGTCTACTTATGATAAAAAGGTAAAATGGTGAATGCTTTTCTCCATACGTTATGGTAAATATATCCAATGCAAAAAACATCTACATTTAAATGGTATTAATATTACATTTGCATATATTTTTGTTAATTCCCATGGACTGTTTCCACCTCTGAATATCCCCCAAAATGTGCAACCCTAACTCCGGTGCGTATAATGTCAGTGTTTATAGTTTACACCGTTTGCTACTTGAGTCATCTCTCTCTCGCTGCTCTGCTGCTAACCACACCAAACACTGCTCCCTGTCACTCAAGGAGAGAGCAGTTGCTCGACCAAAGAGTCATGAGCACTTTCTTTCTGTTCATTCTGCATGGTCAGATGGATGCAACAACGTTGGTGACATGCTGCTTTCCACAAGTGTTCTATAAACTATTGGTTTGTGTATCTGTCTGCAAACTACTATCTGCTAGTTAGTCTTTTCTTAACAATTTGTGTTAGCCGCTAATGCTAATCGCTAGTTGCTACATGTACTAACGCCTCAATCACACGGACAGCGTCATTGCATTTTGGTAGTACGTTAATTTCCAACGGGATGCTGCGTTTGCCTTGCAGCACTGCGTTGCAGGGGCAGTTGCATTGCGTTCTGTGTATTGCATACGTTGGATTTATCGAACGTATGTGATAGAAATGGTAGCAGAAGGTGAATGTTGAACTTTTATTGCTCGCATATCCAGATGATGCGGCATACCATTTTGCCTAATGACGCTGTCGGTGTGAGCAAGGCATAAGAGTCAGTGCAAACGTAACTAGCTAGCTAATACTGCCTGGTACCAGTGCTGGTGTATGCCTAGATAAGCATGTTTGTACAACGGTATCTTTTTTATTTTACCTCCTTTTGCGTGGTATCCAATTGTTAGTAGTTACTGTCTTGTCTCATCGCTGCAACTCCCGTAAGGACTCGGGAGAGGAGAAGGTCGAGAGCCATGCGTCCTCCGAAACACAACCCAACCAAGCCAGGCTGCTTCTTAACACAGCGCGCATCCAACCCGGAAGCCAGCCGCACCAATGTGTCGGAGGAAACACCGTACACCTAGCGACCTGGTCAGTGTGCACTGCGCCCGGCCTGACACAGGAGTCACTAGTGTGCGATGCCCACTATATTCCAAACTGTTGATTCCATTATTTCAACAGTTCACCAATTAACTAGGCCTAAATTTTTCTGCCAATTTCATGCTGCGTGGCAGAGTGTGGAAAGGATAATAAAAGTGCCGAAAATGCAGAAAGAATTGGTTTGGGGTTGGATTTGTTAGGTTCTTATTTTTCAGAGTAAATAACCCACGGACACCAGAGAATCTTTAACCAAGTTTAATTCTCCCCAAAGGTTCTGTACATTTGTAATCAGAGAGCAAAACATTTATCACCATCACAGTTATATACATCCTACTTAAAAACACTCCTCTCCAATCCTTACATTTTATGGCTCTACAGGAAGCTAATAAAGAGGGTAACAGGATACCAAACCTTTATTGCTCCTTTAAGAGAATCTGTCCTCACCTCCTGACCTCAACCCCTCCTTCATCTAATCCACAGATGTCTGTCTCCCGTTTCACACATTGCTCTCCTCTCAACCAACACATTCCACAGCTATCTGTCTTTCTACAGAGACCCAGTCTCTTTGACTCCTTAATATACTATGCATCTGATCTATCATGTCTTTAATATCTCAATGTTCAAAATGTTAAATCCAACAGATTGAACAGTATAAATGGAGATATTGAAATCACTTAAGGTATGTGTTGCCACTCAAGAGTCATGAACTACTCATAAAGCATATTTACAACTTTTGTTATTCAAAAACATCAAATACTGTCAAATATATTGTGATATTATATTTTGTCCATATTAGAGGTCGACCGATTATGATATTTCAACGCCGATACCGATTATTGGAGGACCAAAAAAACTGATACCGATTATTGGAGGACCAAAAAAGCTGATACCGATTAAATCGGCCATTTTGTATTTATTTATTTGTAATAATGACAATTTCAGCAATACTG
This sequence comes from Oncorhynchus mykiss, assembly GCF_057628025.1. NCBI lineage: Eukaryota > Metazoa > Chordata > Actinopteri > Salmoniformes > Salmonidae > Oncorhynchus > Oncorhynchus mykiss. Next base: position 7,623,854 of record NC_143048.1, read on the forward strand.
AATGAACACTTATTTTAACTTAATACATCAATAAAATGTATTTAGCCTCAAATAAAGAATGAAACATGTTCAATTTGGTTTAAATAATGCAAAATCAAAGTGTTGGAGAAGAAAGTAAAAGTGCAATATGTGCCATGTAAGAAAGCTAACATTTAAGTTCCTTGCTCAGAACATGAGAACATATGAAAGCTAGTGGTTTCTTTTAACATGAGTCAATTTTCCCAGGTAAGAAGTTTTAGGTTGTAGTTTTTATAGGAATTATACGACTATTTCTCTCTATACCATTTGTATTTCATTAACCTTTGACTATTGGATGTTCTTATAGGCACTTTAGTATTGCCAGTGTTACAGTATAGCTTCTGCCCCTCTCCTCGCTCCTACCTGGGCTCGAACCAGGAACACAACGACAACAGCCACCCTCGAAGCAGTGTTACCCATGCAAAGCAAGGGAAACAACCACTCCAAGTCTCACTGCAAGCGACGTTTGAAATGCTATTAGCGCACACCACACTAACTAGCTAGCCATTTCACATCGGTTACACCAGCCTAATCTCGGGAGTTGATAGGCTTGAAGTCATAAACAGCTGCTGGCTTACGAGCCTGCTGCTGCCTACCATCACTCAGTCAAACTGCTCTATCAAATCATAGACTTAGTTATAACATGATAACACACAGAAATACGAGCCTTAGGTCATTAATATGGTAGAATCCAGAAACTATCATCTCGAAAACAAGACGTTTATTCTTTCAGTGAAATACGGAACCGTTCCATATTTTATCTAACGGGTGGCAACCATAAGTCTAAATATTCCTGTAACATTGCACAACCTTCAATGTTATGTCATAATTACGTAAAATTCTGGCAAATTAGGTGGCCCAAACTGTTGCATATACACTGACTCTGCGTGCAATGAACGCAAGAGAAGTGACACAATTTCACCTGGTTAATATTGCTTGCTAACCTGGATTTCTTTTAGCTAAATATGCAGGTTTAAAAATATATACACTTCTGTGTATTGATTTTAAGAAAGGCATTGATGTTTATGGTTAGGTACACATTGGAGCAACGATACGCACCGCATCGATTATATGCAACGCAGGACACGCTATATAAACTAGTAATATTAACCATGTGTAGTTAACTAGTGATTATGATTGTTTTTTTATAAGATAAGTTTAATGCTAGCTAGCAACTTACCTTGGCTTCTTACTGCATTCGCGTAACAGGTGGGCTCCTTGTGAGGCAGGTGGTTAGAGTGTTGGACTAGTTAACCGTAAGGTTGCAAGATTGAATCCCTGAGCTGACAAGGTGAAAATCTGTCGTTCTGCCCCTGATCAAGGCAGTTATCCTACCGTTCCTAGGCCGTCATTGAAAATAAGAATGTGTTCTTAACTGACTTGACTAGTTAAATAAAGAATAAATAAAGGTGTTACAATTATTTTTTTGAAATTGTCCAAAAATGGTGTCCAAAAATACCAATTTCCAATTGTTATGAAAACTTGAAATCGGCCCTAATTAAAATCGGCCATTCCGATTAAATCGGTCGACCTCTAGTCGTTATCACCCAGCGCTAACTATAAATACTGTAATAAAAGAAAACTGTAGTATATACTATAGTAATTAATGTAGCATTTTTGCAGATTGTAGTATTTACTTTAGTATTTTTGTGGACTATACTGTAGTATTTACTGTAGTGTCTTTGTGGACTATACTGTAGTGTCTTTGCGGACTGTAGTATACTGTAGGATTTACTGTAGTGTTTTTGCAGACATTACTGTAGTATTTACTATATATATATATTATATATATATATATATATATATAGTTTACATAGGAAGCTTTCTCCTCTAGGACACCTACTGGAAATATACTAAAAGAGCAAATATTCCACAACCTGTAGGTAGGTAGGACTTGGTTCTGAACAGATAGTTCAGAGTTTCTGTTCTTTTCAATTACCATTAGGCAACAGAATATTTAGATTTCTCACTTATGAATGGCACAAGTTGCGATATGGGGGTGGGGACCGGGCAAGGAATATGTCAATTGTATACTGTAGTATTTACTACAGTAAAAAAAAAGTGAGACGGCGGGGGGAGGTCATGGAAGTGAGTTTGTTCTCTCTTTCACACAGCACATCTACTCTCTGGAATACTCCACACTAGACATGTGGAACTATGACAACAGCATTATAAGGCATGCTGGTCAATGGACAGCGCCTGTGGTCAATTCCTCAAAATTATTTGAGTGAGTGTGATGTCAATCCACTGATGTGGAGGTCCTGACTGGTCCTTACCCACTGAGCTTCTGTCCACTAAGACTCAGAGCAATAACACAGGCCAAAACAATGGATCAGATCACTGCACAGACACCTTACACTATGAGCCTGTCCAGCCAGTGCTTGTACTCCATCTTTCACTCCTATACGTGGTTTGTTATCTGAGAGGAGGATATTATCAAGTTGTATGATTCTTATCACACTGCCTAAGGGATAAGAGGTTCTTGGAGCGAGCCCTATTGTGTTCCATACAGTTTATAGAGAAGAGCAGAAGCTTAGAACTATCCGTTCAGACCTCAGTCCGACCTTCCTACAGGTCATGAAAAATTTGCCAGTCCGCAAAAAAACGACAGCATACTACATTAAGTATTTATACCATAGTAAAGTAAATATTACAGTATACTACAGTCATGTCTGCAAAACAGTAAATACTACAGTATTCACTGCAGTGGTTTTGCAGACTTTACTCTGCAAAAATACTACAGGGCATACTACAGTAAAGTCCACAAAAACACTACAGTGAATACTATAGTATTTTTTCATGTGGCTGAACTACATTCATCATCCCCATTTGACTAACTAGATGGTGAACAAACATGCACGCAGCAATACATGCGCACTACCTAGAGATGATAGATACAGTGCCTATAGTAAAAGTCTACACAAACCCTGCACAGTGGTCACATTTTGCTGCCTTAAAATTAAATCGCTAAAGGAATACACTTGTTTTTTCCCCCTAACGATCTACACAACATACTCCACATTTTCAAAGTTAAATAAATATAGATAATTGTCCTAATTAAGTACAAATAACAAAATGTAGACGTTTTGATTTGATCCCATTGGGCACACCGTCATTTCACATGTAGAATTGGGTAGTATTTGGTTGAAAGTGTTGATCAATGAGATCACAACCTATTTTTCACCCAAAAATGTGTTTAATTGCCAAGGTATTATTATCACAATGCTTTCAACCATCTAAAAGCACAACCAAATTCCAATGGAAAATCAATGTCAGATTTTGGTTTTGTGGTCATCAAAATATGTTATCACTACGCTTTTAACCACTTATAAGCACAACAAAGTTCAAATGGGACTAGAATGTAAGACACTTTCACTGTGCTTCATCTAATAACACAACCAAATATCCTGGATTGCAGTTTAAATGAGAATAACGTACATAGTGCAAGTGATAAATGCTGTTGCAGATTATTATAGCATTTGTGAAAATGTCCATAGAGCTGCAACCTTTGCATGCTAATCCTGAACATGTACGCTTTCTATGATTACATAAGACATTTATTGTTACAGTGACCTCAATGTGGCCATGGCGTGTTACTCATTTTAAAAGGTTGAATAAATACAGTAACATTAGTTTGTAAGATAGCCTTAACTATAGGCTATTTAAAGCTGCAATGTAACTTTTTGGGGTGACTCGACCAAATTCACATAGAAATGTAAGTTATAGATCGGTCAATCTCATTGAAACCATTCTTAAGTTTAGTTTTTTGCACCTTTCACTTTAGTACACCAGCTTCAAACAGCTGAAAATACAATATTTCTGGTTATGGAAAATATATTTCACAGCGGTTTACATGGTGCAATGATTCTTTACACTATACTTACTCGTTTTGTCACAAACTGGAATTAGGCAAACTATTATAATTTTAGCAACCGGGAAATGGAGGAGCGATTTCTGCATAATGCATCTTTAACCCCCTAGAGATGATGTCCGCGCCTCTGCGGAAATCAAATTAGCATAAAATAAAAATCCCCATAAAATCCATCCCGTTAAGCTACAGATCTGTTTTTTGCATTGGATGCATCTCAATCCATCTGCATCCGCCAATGTTGCACTTCCGCAAATGCAGTGAAAGGGGAACAGAGCTAGAGCAGTGTTTATCAGACCATGAGACATCAAAATCGGTATTCTCACAAAATTATCTGTCGCATCCAAACGGTTTGGCCTATAAACTATTATGACCCCTTGATGGAAAGATGAGACTCATGAACAAGATGGTGTTTTGCTCTACAACCACCACAAGTGTTTTGGGACTCGTCTGAAGTCGGTACAGCCAATCTGCCAACGTTTGTGTGTTGCGCCCAAATATTTTGTGCTACACATTAACATGAAAGGTGAGACTCCCATAAACACATACAGTGGAGCAAAAAAGTATTTAGTCAGCCACCAATTGTGCAAGTTCTCCCACTTAAAAAGATGAGAGAGGCCTGTAATTTTCATCATAGGTACACTTCAACTATGACAGACAAAATGAGAAGAGAAAAAATCCAGAAAATCACATTGTAGGATTTATTTGCAAATTATGGTTGTAGTAGAAGGTGACCCAACTGTGGTTTGTGACTACAATGAATTCCAGTTGTAGCCAATTCAGTCGCAGTCATTCTGTTACTGCTTATTTGGTCATTCTGTTACGATTTGGTAACAGAATGACATTTGAATCACCTAATAAATCATAAAGTATGTTATCAGTAAAAAAACACTAATTGGTAGGTCTACCTTTACTTGTTACTTCTGTAAACTTGAATTATTTCTGGTGACAAAATGACAAGACAAAGGCAATATTTCTTAAACTTCCAGAAGACAAGACCCCTTTTCCATCTAGTTGACCAGAAAGACTTTACTTATTCCACATTTTTAAGATGGAAAATGGTTGAACAATTGATATATGCCTTAATAAAAAAATAAGTCTTAGCTTTCAGTTGACACCAAATTTGATATGCTCCTATAAACTTCATGTTAGTGGTCATAGAGCCTTTTACATGGAAATGCCAGACACTGTATCAAGCAGCATCAGTCCAGGGCACTCATCTCTCTCTCTTTCTGGTTTTCAACCTCTCACTCCTCCCTCCCTCCCTCACCCCATCCATCCGTTGCAGAGTAGACAGACTGAAAGCAAACATCCTCGTGTTATCAGCCAAACGCACCATATTTATCTCTTCTTTTCATCTCTCTCAAATTCACTTGTTCCAGCCAGCCTCACTAGATCTTGTGGCAGTGCTGAAAGCAGACCGCTGTGAGAAAAGCATCTATTCTTCAGCGCCTGGCATTGTGCTCTACTGTATAGTGTTACATCAATGTGTTTGCATTCCATTAATAAGAACTGGACAGAAAGATGGCGTCCTGCCTGTGAGTCTGCGTGTGTGTGCTCAGTATTGACAGAAGTGGTAAGAGCATTACATAAACTAGACTCTCTCATTGCCACTCCTATTTGCCATATTTTCCATTTAAGCCTACTAGAAAGTGTGTGCCCCCAGATCTGGAGGGAAGCAAAAGTCATTCCCCTACCTAAGAATAGTAAAGCCCCCTTTACTGGCTCAAATAGCCAACCAATCAGCCTGTTACCAACCCTTAGTAAACTTTTGGAAAGTATTGGTGTTTGACCAGATACAACGCTGTTTTACAGTGAACAAATTGACAACAGTCTTTTAGCACACATATAGGGAAGGACATTCAACAAGCACAGCCTTACACAAATGACCGATGATTGACTGAGTGAAATTGACAATAAAAAGATTGTGGGGGCTGTTCAGTGCGGCTTTTGACATTATCGATCATAGTCTGCTGCTGTAAAAACACACAGTATGTATTATGGCTTTACACCCACCTGCTATATTGTGGATGAAGAATTACTTGTCTAACAGAACACACAGGGTGTTCTTTAATGGAAGCCTCTACAACATAACCCAGGTAGAATCCCCAGGTTCAGTTGTCTAGGCCCCTTACTTTTTTCAATCTTGACTAAAGACATACCGCTGGCTTTGAGTAAATCCAAATGTGTCTATGTATGTAGGAAGACTGAACACTGTTCACGTCAGCTAATACAGCGACTGAAATGACTGCAACACTTAACAAAGAGCTGCAGTTAGTTTCAGAGTGGGTGGCAAGGAATAAGTTAGTCTTAAATATTTATAAAACTAAAAGCATTGTATTTGGGACAAATCATTCACTAAACCCTAAACCTAGGGATGCACAACATAAAAATCAGTGAACATATCGGAATCGGGCGATATTAGCTTCAAATGCCAACGTCGGTATCGGCCGATGTCTAGTTTAACGCCCCGATGTGCAAAACCGATGTCAAAGCTGACGTGCATACCTATATAAACGTAGGTACATGACGTAATGACGCCAAGTAAAACTTTGCGCTATATGTGCAACACAGCATTCCTAAACTAGCCCACAATGTCTGCTGTGTGGATCGAGCTGTCAACAAGTCGACCAGTCATTTAAAAGTGTAGCAAAATTTCAGCGAGACAACTCAAAGGCGAAATCCATTAACCTTTCTGATCTCCCCATCCCGGATCCGGGTTCGTGAATACAGACTCAAGCTCATTACCATAACGCAACGTTAACTATTCATGAAAATCGCAAATGAAATGAAATAAATATGCTAGCTCTCAAGCTTAGCCTTTTGTTAACAACACTGTCATCTCAGATTTTCAAAATATGCTTCTCAACCATTGCAAAACAAGCATTTGTGTAACAGTATTGATGGCTAACGTAGCATTTAGCATTAGCATTCAGCTGGCAACATTTACACAAAAAAACAGAAAAGCATTCAAAAAAATCATTTACCTTTGAAGAACTTCAGATGTTTTCAATGAGGAGACTCAGATAGCAAATGTTCAGTTTTTCCTGAAAGATTATTTGTTTAGGACAAATCGCTCCGTTTTCTGCGTCACGTTTAGCTATGAAAAAACCCCTGTATCCAGGATTGTGTAAATCTATCAGCAAGCTCATTAGCATAACACAACGTTAACTATTTATGAAAATCGCAAATGAAATGAAATAAATATGCTAGCTCTCAAGCTTAGCCTTTTGTTAACAACACTCATCTCAGATTTTCAAAATATGCTTCTCAACCATTGCAAAACAAGCATTTGTGTAACAGTATTGATGGCTAACGTAGCATTTAGCATTAGCATTCAGCTGGCAACATTTACACAAAAAAACAGAAAAGCATTCAAAAAAATCATTTACCTTTGAAGAACTTCAGATGTTTTCAATGAGGAGACTCTCAGATAGCAAATGTTCAGTTTTTCCTGAAAGATTATTTGTTTAGGACAAATCGCTCCGTTTTCTGCGTCACGTTTAGCTATGAAAAAACCCCTGTATCCAGGATTGTGTAAATCTATCAGCAAGCTCATTAGCATAACACAACGTTAACTATTTATGAAAATCGCAAATGAAATGAAATAAATATGCCATCTCTCAAGCTTAGCCTTTTGTAAACAACACTGTCATCTCAGATTTTCAAAATATGCTTCTCAACCATAGGAAAACAATAATTTGTGTAAAAGTAGCTAGCTAGAGTTAGCATTTCACGTTAGCATTTAGCGTTAGCATTAGCGTTAGCATCCAGCACGCAACATTAACAAAAACATAAAAGCCTTCAAATAAAATAATTTACCTTTGAAGAACTTCTGATGTTTTCAATGAGGATACTCTCAGTTAGATAGCAGATGCTCAGTTTTTCCAAAAAGATTCCTTGTGTATTAGAAATAGCTCCGTTTTATACATCACATTTGGCTACCAAAAAAAATCCATAAATTCAGTCCTCAAAACGCAAACTTTTTTCCAAATTAACTCCATAATATCGACTGAAAACATGGCAAACGTTGTTTAGAATCAATCATCAAGGTGTTTTTCACATATCTCTTCATTGATACATCGTTCTTGGACACATGCTTTCTCCCCTGAATCAAATGGTAAAGTAGAAGCAGCTGGCAATTGCGCACCGAATTCGACGCAGGACACCAGGCGGACACTTGGAAAATGTAGTCTCTTATGGTCAATCTTCCAATGATATGCCTACAAATACGTCACAATGCTGCTAAGACCTTGGGCGAACGACAGAAAGTGTAGGCTCATTCGTTGCGCAATCACAGCCATATAAGGAGAGAATGGAAAACAGAGCTTCAGAAATTCTGCTAATTCCTGGGTGATGCATCATCTTGGTTTCGCCTGTAGAATGAGTTCTGGGGCACTTACAGACAAAATCTTTGCAGATTCTGAAACTTCAGAGTGTTTTAATATGCATAGTCGAGCATCTTTTCGTGACAAAATATCGCGCTTAAAACGGGAACGTTTTTTATCCAAAAATGAAATAGCGCCCCTAGAGCTCTAACAGGTTAAAGCCAAGATTCATTGCCCTTGACAATCAACCGTTCTCTGTCACAGGTGATGTTGGCTTTCGCCAACTGGTCATGCACCAGATGTTGCCCTACTGGAGTTACACAGTAATAGCGTCACTGCCATTAGCTTCACAATATACATACTACGGAACGCTGTTTGGGTCTTTGCGTGTCAAAAGAGATACGGTAGCACTGTCAAATCTGTACAAAAAAAGTTGGCAAACAAGCAAACACCGGCCACAAACTACGTGTTTACAATACCGAGTTGGGAATAAAGCATAATTTGTTCGGCCGCAACTTCTGGGATAGCTAGCTTTAGCTTGGTACCTAGCTAGCACCAATACAACAGTCATTTTCATTCTTAGCAATGATTTAGGAATCCTTGTGAGTAAGTACTAGCTAGGTTGCCACTTGTTCGCCTATTGAAATTGAACTTCAGTTCATGAAAATAAATAGCTAGTCAGCAACTTAACCCTGTTGCCCTAACGTTTTATAAGCAGCCAACTAGCTTCATCTGGCTAGTGAGGCTCGACCGCACCGGGTTATGGGTTGTGAAGCTAGCCACAATAAGGATTAGGCACAATAGTGGAATTTCCGGTTTGCCTTCAAAATAACAGTATGTCATTGACAGTAATGCAAATTAATACAAATAGTATAATTATGTCATTCTTTTATTTTGAAGGCTAACCGCAAAGTCCACTATTGTGGCTAATCCTTATTGTGGATTATTATTGCACTATGGGACTCCCAACCATGGCCGGATGTGATACAGCCTGGGATTCGAACCAGGGACTGTAGTGATGCCTCTTGCACTGAGATGCAGTGCCTTAGACCGCTGCGTCCATGTGTGTGTGTTCACTATTTAACTGTACTAGAATGCTTAAATATCGGACATTGGCCAAAAATGTCATATCGGTGCATCACTACCTAAACCTCAACTAAATCTTGTAATAAATCATGTGGAAATTGAGCAAGTTGAGTTGACTAAACTGCTTGGAGTAACCCTGGATTGTAAACTGTCATGGTCAAAACATATTGATACAACAGCAGCTAAGATGGGGAGAAGTCTGTCCATAATAAAGTGCTGCTCTACCTTGTTAACAGCATTATCAACAAGGCAGGTCCTACAGGCAATAGTTTTGTCACATCTGGACTACTGGTCAGGTGCCACAAAAAGGGACTTAGGAAAATTGTAATTGGCTCAGAACAGGGCAGCACGGCTGGCCCTTGGATGTACACAGAGAGCTAACAATAATATGCATGTCAATCTCTCCTGGCTCAGAGTGGAGGAGATATTGTCTTTATCACTACTTGTATTTATGAGAGGTTGAATGCACCAAGCCGTCTGTTTGAACTACTGGCGCACAGCTTGGACACCCATGCATACCCCACAAGACATGTGACAAGAGGTCTCTTCACAGTCCCCAAGTCAAGAACAGACTATGGGAGGCACACAGTACTACATAGAGCCATGACTAAATGGAACTCTATTCCACATCAAATAACTGATGCAAGCAGTAAAATTAATAAAAAAAACGTTTAAAAAAAATACACCCGCTGTTCCATAATACACCTTATGGAACAGCGGGGACTGTGAAGCAACACAAACATAGGCACAGACACATGCATACATATATACAATAGAAAATCCATGTGTGTATGTGGTATTGGTGGAGTAAGGGCCTGAGGGCACACAGTGTGTTGTGAAATCTGTGAATGTATTGTAATGTTTTTAAATTGTATAACTTCCTTAATTTTGCTGGACCCCAGGAAGAGTAGCAGCTGCATTGGCAGCAGCTAATGGGAATCCATAATAAATACAAACACACTTATCATATTAATACCATATTAAAGAGGGAACTATAGTTCCAAAACTAGTTTCTTTCCTCCATCTCCTGTTGCTCAGGTTTCCGTCATGTTCCAACAGTCTTTCAGCTCCAGAAAGGCGGGCAGTCTTACACTCTAACCCCACATCCTAACTATAGGCCTGGGGCTGTAGGCAAAGCAGCTGGGTTTAGCTGGGAAGACATACTACTGTTTTGACATGCACTGCGCTGAACTCATCTCATCCGATACACACTCCTCCATTACCTCGCTCACATTCACATACAGATGCACGCACTCGCAGGCACACACAGAGGCAGTGAGGCATGTCTGAGGTGTTGTGAGTCATTTGGGTGATTCCTTGATGACAAGCTAATAAATTATTCACCAGATTAACGGCCTTGACATGACACTCTGGATGTATCCTGGCTTAAATTTCCTTCAGGCAGAGCCGGCTCTAGCCTTTTGGGAGCCCTAAACGAGATTTGGCGTGCCTGGTTGGCATTCAGCCACGATTACTGCAAGTTTAGATAGCTGGCCAGACTAACTTACCAATTGAAAAATGATGAGCGGTCATTGCTAATTGAGTGCATGTCAGTGACTGACATATCAGAAAAATTGCTGATGCACAACCAAATGTGACCCGTTTCAGGACACTAGGCGTACAGTTGAAGTCGGAAGATTCCATACACTTAGGTTGGAGTCCTTAAAACCCGTTTTCAACCACACCACAAATTTCTTGTTAACAAAACTATAGTTTTGGCAAGTCGGTTAGGCCCAACTTTGTGCATGACACAAGTCATTTTTCCAACAATTGTTTACAGATTATTTCAATGTATCACAATTCCAGTGGGTCAGAAGTTTACATACACTAAGTTGACTGTGCCTTTAAACAGCTTGGAAAATTCCAGAAACTTATGTCATGGCTTTAGAAGCTTCTGATAGGCTAATTGACATCATTTGAGTCAATTGGAGGTGTACCTGTGGATGTATTTGAAGGCCTACCTTCAAACTCAGTGCCTCTTTGCTTGACATCTTGTGAAAATCAAAAGAACTCAGCCTAGACATCAGAAAATAAATTGTAGAGCTCCACAATTCTGGTTCCTCCTTGGGAGCAATTTCCAAACGCCTGAAGGTACCACGTTTATCTGTACAAACAAAAGTATGCAAGTATAAACACCATGGGACCACGCAGCCGTCATACCACTCAGGAAGGAGACACGTTCTGTCTCCTAGAGATGAACGTACTTTGGTGCAAAAAGTGCAAATCAATCCCAGAACAACAGCAAACAACCTTGTGAAGATGCTGGAGGAAACAGGTACAAAAATATCTACAGTGGGGCAAAAAAGTATTTAGTCTGCCACCAATTGTGAAAGTTCTCCCAATTAAAGAGGAGAGAGGCCTGTAATTTATCAGAGGTACACTTCAACTATGACAGACAAAATGAGAAAAAAAATCCAGAAGATCACATTGTAGGATTTTTAATGAATTTATTTGCAAATTATGGTGGAAAATAAGTATGGTCAATAACAAAAGTTTTTCAATACTTTGTTATATACCCTTTGTTGGCAATGACAGAGGTCAAACATTTTCTGTAAGTCTTCACAAGGTTTTCACACACTGTTGCTGGTATTTTGGCCCATTCCTCCAAGCAGATCTCCTCTAGAGCAGTGATGTTTTGGGGCTGTTGCTGGGCAACACGGACTTTCAACTCCCTCCAAAGATTTTCTATGGGGTTGAGATCTGGAGACTGGCTAGGCCACTCCAGGACCTTGAAATGCTTCTTACGAAGCCACTCCTTCGTTGCCCGGCGGTGTGTTTGGGATCATTGTCATGCTGAAAGACCCAGCCACGTTTCATCTTCAATGCCCTTGCTGATGGAAGGAGGTTTTCACTCAATCTCACAATACATGGCCCCATTCATTATTTTCTTTTACACGGATCAGTCGTCCTGGTCCCTTTGCAGAAAAACAGCCCCAAAGCATGATGTTTCCACCCCCATGCTTCACAGTGGGTATGGTGTTCTTTGGATGCAACTCAGCCTTCTTTGTCCTCCAAACACGACAAGTTGAGATTTTAATCAAAAAGTTATATTTTCGTTTCATCTGACCATATGACATTCTCCCAATCTTCTTCTGGATCATCCAAATGCTCTCTAGCAAACTTCAGACGGGCCTGGACAAGTACTGGCTTAAGCAGGGGGACATCAGTGTGTTGCTGATGGTAGGCTTTGTTACTTTGGTCCCAGCTCTCTGCAGGTCATTCACTAGGTCCCCCCGTGTGGTTCTGGGATTTTTGCTCACCGTTCTTGTGATCATTTTGACCCCACGAGGGGAGATCTTGCGTGGAGCCCCAGATCGAGGGAGATTATCAGTGGTCTTGTATGTCTTCCATTTCCTAATAATTGCTCCCACAGTTGATTTCTTCAAACCAAGCTGCTTACCTATTGCAGATTCAGTCTTCCCAGCCTGGTGCAGGTCTACAATTTTGTTTCTGGTGTCCTTTGACAGCTCTTTGGTCTTGGCCATAGTGGCGTTTGGAGTGTGACTGTTTGAGGTTGTGGACAGGTGTCTTTTATACTGATATCAAGTTCAAACAGGTGCCATTAATACAGGTAACGAGTGGAGGACAGGGGAGCCTCTTAAAGAAGAAGTTACAGGTCTGTGAGAGCCAGAAATCTTCCTTGTTTGTAGGTGACCAAATACTTATTTTCCACCATAATTTGGAAATAAATTCATTAAAAATCCTACAATGTGATCTTCTGGATTTTTTTCTCTCTAATTTTGTCTGTCATAGTTGAAGTGTACTTATGATAAATTACAGGCCTCTCATCTTTTTAAGTGGGAGAACTTGCACAATTGGTGGCAGACTAAATACTTTTTTGCTCCACTGTATATCCACAGTTAAACGAGTCCTATATCTAAAGGCCGCTCAGCAAGGAAGAAGCCACTCCTCCAAAACCGCCATAAAAAAGCCAGACTACGGTTTGCAATTGCACATGGGGACATAGATCATACTTTTTGGAGAAATGTCCTCTGGTCTGATGAAACAAAAATTGAACTGTTTGGCCATAATGACCATCGTTATGTTTGGAGGAAAAAGGGGGATGCTTGCAAGCCGAAGAACACCATCCCAACCGTGAAGCACAGGGATGGCAGCATCATGTGGTGGGCGTGCTTTGCTGCAGGAGAGACTGGTGCACTTCACAAAATAGATGGCATCACGAGGCAGGAAAATTATGTGGATATATTGAAGCAACATCTCAAAACATCAGTCAGGAAGTTAAAGCTTGGGTCGCAAATTGGTCTTCCAAATGGCATACTTCCAAAATTGTGGACAATAAAGTCAAGGTATTGGAGTGGCCATCACAAAGCCCTGACCTCAATCCGATAGAAAAGTTGTGGGCAGCAGCGTGTGCGAGCAAGGAGGCCTACAAACCTGACTCAGTTACACCAGCTCTGTCAGGAGGAATGGGCCAAAATTCACCCAACTTATCGTGGGAAGCTTGTGGAAGGCTACCCGAAACGTTTGACCCAAGTTAAACCATTTAAAAAGGCAATGCTACCAAATACTAATTGAGTGTATGTAAACTTCTGACCCAATGGGAATGTGATGAAAGAAATAAAAGCATTCTCTACTATTACTCTTATTACTCTTAAAATATAAGTGGGGATCCTAACTGACCTAAGACAGGGAATTTTTACTAGGATTAAACGTCAGGAATTGTGAAAAACTGAGTTGTAAATGTATTTGGCTAAGGTGTATGTAATCTCTGACTTCAGCTGTATATCGCGGGTCACTACATCATCTACTTGAAGTTCATTTGAACTTGTTCTTTTATCAAAATGCGTTATTATGCAGAAATGCCTTCTGGAACATGTGAACTTTCATATGCCTTAATAACAAACGTGAATTCCATCTGTAAACACAAATAAAATGGTTAAAATACGAGCCTAGTTGATTTAGCCACAGAAAAAGTCAGCAACCTTCCCGCTAGCCATGATTGGCTAAGATAATGAGTGGGCTGGACATGACGAGAGATGAGTTCCATATAGCACGCTTCTGTCCATTTGAGCTGGTTAATATTTGTAGGTAATCCTGTCTAACGTAGCTTTAAAAAAATATATATTTTCATTTCAAGTTAAAGTGTACTGTTAGCTAACTAGCTAACGTTAGCTGGATGATCTTAAGTAAGCTAACGTTATGTGTATGATCTTATTATTTGTATCTCAGAGCCACTTGCTTGGCTATTTATAGCCTAATGTTAGCTAGCTAACGCTAGGCTCTGGTTGGTTAGCTACCTGCAGATTCATGCAGGGTAGTAACGTCATGAGTTGGGATTATTATTTACTTAGCTACATTTCTTTAAAAAAGACTCCACTATGCATGTAACCATTTCCGGTTCATTCGTAAATTCAGTCTGGCCATCAACTCCGATTTCAGAGCCCTCTCGTCTTAGTGTGCCAGAGCGCAGAATAACTGATGAATTTACGAACACTCAACACCCGTTTAATATGGCCGGTATCAGTAAACCGGGAAAAAAAGTAATTCAATTGTTGCCAGCAGCACAGTTAGTCACCAACGCTCTGGATAACATGAAAATAGCCTAACCAGCTCTGGTAGGGTGAGTGAAATGGTCAGAGTGGGGTGTTCTCTCATTTTTGTCTGGAAGTAGCTAGCAAGCTAGCTAATGTTAGGCAGTTAGCTTGGGTGCTTGACTGCCGTTGTGAGGTCAGAGCGTTTGGATCAACCCTACTCATCAGCCAGAGCATCCAGTGTGTGCTGTGAACGCTCTGAATATACATTAAGTTGAGACCCAGACTGAGTTAAAAAATATATATAATATACACACACAGTGAGCACCATAATTCATTGGACAGTGACCATTTTTTTGTTATTTTTGTTCTGTACTCTAGAACTTTGAGTTTGAAAGGATACAATGACAATGCGGGGGAAGTGCAGACTGTCAGCTTTAATTTGAGAGTATTTTCATACATATCAGATGAATCGTTTAGAAATTATAGAAGATTTTGTACATAGTCCCTCCCATTTTCAGGCATCAAAAAACATTGGACAGTTTAACATAATGTAGAATAAAGTAATCATTGTTAATATTTGGTCACATATCCTTCGCATGAAATGACTGCTTGAAGACCACGAAGCATTGACGTCACCAGACGCTGGGTATCTTCCCTTGTGATGCTCTGCCAGGCCTGTACTGCAAGCCGTCTTCAGTTCCTACTTGTTTCGAGGACTTATTGCCTTTAGTCTCCTCTTCAGCATGTAAAATGCATGTTCAATTAGATTCAGATCCGTTGATTGACTCAGCCAGTGAAGGATTTTCCACTTTTTGGCCATCAAAAACCCCTTCGTTGCTCTAGCAGTATGTTTAGGGTTATTGTCTTGTTGCATGATGAAGTGCAGGCAAATGAGTTTGGAGGCATTTGCTTTTATCTGAGCAGATAAAATATTTCTGAAGACTTCAGAATTCATTGTTCTACTTCTGTCTGCAGTCACATCATCGATGAAGACAAGTGAGCCTGTTCCACTGGCATCCATACAGGCCCAAGCCATAACACCCCCTCCACCATGTTTCACGGATGAGGTGGTATGCTTTGGATCATGGGCATGTCTTTTTTTTCTCCACACTTTCCTCTTTCCATCACTCAGGTACTTGTTAATCTTTGTCTCATCTGTCCACAATACTTATTTCCAGAACTCTTGGGGCTCTTTTAGGTGCTTTTTTAGCAAACTGTAATATCACCGTTCTGTTCTTCAGGCGTATCAGTGGTTTTCATCTTGTAGTGTACCCTCTGTAGTCCTGCTGGTGTAGTCTACGTATGGTAGACTTTGACACATCTACACCTGCATCCAGGAGAGTGTTTCTGATCTGTTGGGCTGTTGTCAGGGGGGTTTTCTTCACCATAGAGAGTATTCTCCGGTCATCCACTACAGTGGTCTTCCTCAGTCTACCGTGTCTTTTGACATAATTAAGTTCACCGGTTGTTTTTATTCTTGTTAATTATGAACCAAACTGTTGACTTGGGCATGCCCAGGGTTTTTGCAATGTTCCTGATTGATTGATTTTCATTTCTGAGCCTTATGACAGCCAGGTTCATTTGCATCAACACTGCTGTCTTCCTCATGTTGTCACACGCCAACAACAACCTCTGAAGGCAATAGCAAAGTCTAGAATCAATCCTCTTCATCAACAGCTCTCCTGCATTCACTAACGACACAAATCTGTGAAGCCAATTCAACAAATACTTGTAGTACCTTAAAATGGGGGGACCATGTACAAAAGGTGCTGTCATTTCTAAACGGTTCATCCGATTTGTATGAAAATACCCTCAAATTAAAGCTGACAGTCTGCACTTCACCCTCTCAAACTCAAAGTGCTAGAGTACAGAACAAAAATAACAAAGGAATGGTCACTGTCCAATGAATTATGGTGCTCATTGTAATATATATCGGTCGACCTCTAATACATACATACACACATATGTATGCATATATATACACACATACACATGTATGTATGTATGTATGTATGTATGAATGCATGCATGTATGTGTGTATGTAATGTATGTATTAGAGGTCGACCGATTAATCGGAATGGCCGATTTGAAGTTTTCAAAACAATCGGAAATCGGTAATTTTGGACGCCGATTTTGCAGATTAAAATATATATATATATTTTTTACACCTTTATTTAACTAGGCAAGTCAGTTAAGAACACATCATTATTTTCAATGACGGCCTAGGAACGGTGGGCTAACTGCCTTGATCAGGGGCAGAACGACAGATTTTTACCTTGTCAGCTCAGGGATTCAATCTTGCAACCTTACGGTTGGTTAACTAGTCCAACGCTCTAACCACCTGCCTCACAAGGAGCCCCCGCCTGTTACGCGAATGCAGTAAGAAGCCAAGGTAAGTTGCTAGCTAGCATTAAACTTAATCAATCATAATCACTAGTTACATGGGTGATGATATTACTAGTTTATCTAGCGTGTCCTGCGTTGTATATAATCGATGCAGTGCGCAGTCGCGAAAAAGGACTGTCGTTGCTCCAACGTGTACCTAACCATAAACACCAATGCCTTTCTTAAAATCAATACACAGAAGTATATATTTTTAAACCTGCATATTTATCTAAAAGAAATCCAGGTTAGCAGGCAATATTAACCAGGTGAAATTGTCACTTCTCTTGTGTTTTTTGCACGCAGAGTCAGGGTGGGTATATGCAACATTTTGGGCCACCTGGCTCATTGTGAACTAATTTGCCAGAATTGTACATAATTATGACATAACATTGAAGTTTGTGCAATGTAACAGGAATATTTAGACTGATAGGTGCCACCCGTTAGATAAAATACAGAATGGTTCCATATTTCACTGAAAGAATAAACATCTTGTTTTCGAGATGATAGTTTCTGGATTCGGCCATATTATTGACCTAAGGCTCGTATTTCTGTGTGTTACTATGTTATAAATAAGTCTATGATGATAGAGCAGTCTGATAGAGCAGTCTGACTGAGTAGGTAGTAGTAGGCTGGTAGGCACCAGCAGGCTCATAAGCATCCATTCAAACAGCACTTTCGTGCATTTTGCCAGCAGCGCTGCTGTTTATGACTTCAAGCCTATCAACTCCCGAGATTAGGCTGGTGTAACGATGTGATATGAATTGGCTAGCTAGTTAGCGGGGTGCATGCTAATAGAGTTTCAAACGTCACTTGCTCTGAGACTTGGAGTAGTTGTTCCCCTTGCTCTGCATGGGTAACAATGCTTCGAGGGTGGCTGTTGTCGTTGTGTTCCTGGTTCGAGTGAGGAGAGGTACGTACAGAAGCTATACTGTTACACTGGCAATACCAAAGGGCCTATAAGAACATCCAAAGGTATATGAAATACAAATGGTATAAAGAGAAATAGTCCTATAATAACTACAACCTAAAAGTTCTTACCTGGGAATATTGAAGACTCATGTTTAAAGGAACCACCAGCTTTCATATGTTCTCATGTTCTGAGCAAGGAACTTAAACGTTAGCTTTCTTACATGGCACATATTGCACTTTTACTTTCTTCTCCAACACTTTGTTTTTGCATTATTTAAACCAAATTGAACATGTTTCATTATTTATTTGAGGCTAAATTGATTTTATTGATGTATTATATTAAGTTAAAAGTGTTCATTCAGTATTGTTGTAATTGTCATTATAACAAATCATTTTAATTAAAAACATTTTTTTTTTTTAAATCGGCTGATTAATCGGTATCGGCTTTTTTTGTCCTCCAATAATCGGTATTGACGTTAAAATCATAAGCGGTCAACCTCTAGTATGTGTGTGTGTGTGTATATATATATATATATATATATAGTATATACACACACACACACAACATTTTGGGGGGTTGGGGGCCCCTAGCAGCCTGGGGCCCTAAGTGACTGCTTATGTCACTTATGCATGGAGCCGGCCCTGCTCAGGTATCACACGCCCAGGTCCAATCTGCAGGGGAATGTTTCTTACCGTCTGCATGTGAATCAAGCTGACTACCTACACATTTAGAAGTATTTGGTTAGCTTTGGATTTCAACAGGTATGCCAAATCATTGCTGGAAGGTGGAGGAAATTCTACCCCCACAGATACCGTATGGTTGAAGGAAGCCAGGACATGCCTGTATATTTCCCTCAGATATCAACCACAGATCCTGACTGAGACTACACTTACAGAGTTCCTTAAAAACCTCCCTGTCAACTTCCTGTCTCATCATGGAGTATCACCCACAGGTAGCAGAGAGACCTCAGGGAGATGGTTGGTATTGAATGACTTAAAGAAAAAGGGAACAGTTGACATTACAGTTAATTACCCTCATTCCTTGTAGTTACTCTAACTACTTTGGTAACTGGAATGTCCTTAGTTGAACAAATCAATGATTGATGATTAAGTGATTAAGTTCAAAGGAAACTGACAAGCTTATTTAGTGTGTATACTCAAAGCAGTGACTTTCAGCAAAACATAGATTGTTTTGGTATCAACCCTCACTTTATCTGTAGTTCTATAAATGAGTGAGTGAGTGAGTGAGTGAGTGAGTGTGAGTGAGTGACTGAGACAGCCAGAAGGGCCAGAGTCAGGGACAGGAAGCTGCCTCCAAAAGGTCTGTGTCAAACCCAGTGAACAACACCCACAGGTAGGGATAGCCCAACAAGGGACCCGACCCATGGCCCTCTGGAAAGGGAGGGAGGGGCCAGATCCAGTCCTCCAGGGCTGACAGATTTAGCAGACACCTCTCAATTAGAGGGGCAAAACATCAAGGTTCAGTTTTATTTACTATCCAAATAATGACTGTCTGGTTATGCAACCAAGGGATAAACCTCTCTGGGGAGTGGATATGTTATAATGAACGGCCTCATGGGAGTAGAAGAGAGGAGACTGGCCTGCTTGTTTTTTTAAACAGTTTCCTCCTGGGAACAAAGGTTTCCCCCAGATCTGATACTCTCTTAAAAACAGGGCGGTTCTCATTTCACTTCAATATCAAAACACCAAAGCGATCTAACAGTGAGCGTGACGGCGCGGCATGCCATTGTTTACACAGAACGCTAACATGACGTGTGCATGGAGTGACATCAGGAGTTGAGAGAAGTGGTTTTGAATGGCTAATAGCCAGAGTATGGCAGTGTACTCTAGGGTCACGACTAGGTATCAGACAGAATCACATACAGAGAGGATAAGACAATTGAAGAGACACAAATAGTTAAAGATTTAAGAGTTAGTCAGAGAAAGACGTCAGTCACAGGGAAAGTAAGTGAAGACAGTGAAAGTCATAAGAGTTTGAGTCACAGATGATGTGTCAGTCATAGCCAGGGGCCACGCATACACACACATAAACATGCACACACAGGGATATGGGTCAGAGAGAGAGAGAGAGAGAGAGAGAGAGAGAGAGAGAGAAAAAAAAAAGATAAACTCACAGTGAGCGGCAAGGAGCAGACAACGAAAATGACCGTCATGGAGGCCAGCAGCATCAAGTGGTCCATCTCCTCCTCCCCCTGTCCGAACCAGCCCAGACTCATCTTCCTCTTCCTCCCTCCGTTCACCACCGAACCACGCCGTGTCATCTGGCTGCGGTGCATCCGGCACAGGCTGACAATCACAGAGCCGTTGCACACAAACACTGCCACGATCAGCAGCGCCATGAGCGAGGCGTAGGACAGAGAGAACGCCAGAACCTTCCTCTCTTCGTCCACCCCCTCGCCTGCCGCCTCCATCTTGATGAAGCACCATGTGCCCGGGCAGTACTGCTTGTGGCGGCCAAAGCCGAAGAATGGCAAAACACAGAAGGCGCAGGTGAAGATGTAGATAAGCAGGAGGGCCACCTTGGCGAAGCTGCGTCGGACGCACTTGGAGTAAAAATAGGGGTGGCTGATGGCCAGGCAGCGCTCCACGGCCATGGCACAGAGGATGAGCATGGAGGCCAGGCCAAAGAAGGTCATGGCAAAGGCAAAGAGGCCACAGAGTCCCTGGTCCCCAGTGAGCCCCAGCAGGGATCGCTGGCGAGCATAGCACACAAACACCAGGGGGCTGAGGAAGCAGGTTCCCAGCAGGTCAGTCAGGGCCAGTCCCGTCACCAGGATGCAGAAGACAGAGGACTTGGTGCGTCGCTCCTTCTGGTGGACCCCTAGGATGGCCAGGGCGATGAAGTTCCCCATCACCCCCAGGATGAACATCACTGTGCTCACCACCGGGTTCCCGTCCGTGTGGATATGGGTGCTGTTCTCACAGCTCTCGTTCGACAGCATGCCGAGGTTCAGTGTGTGTTTGTGTTGGTTGTGTGTGTGTCAGGCTGTAAGGGTTGTGTTGTGGTGTTGCCCCCTCAAGCTCTTGAAGTCACCCTTTTTTTGCCTAAATCCAATGACATGGTGGCATGTTTTGTTGAATTCACGTTAGTGATTACTCAACCAAATGTAAATCACAACTAAACATTGAATTGACGTCTGTGACCAATGGGATGGCATTGCTGAATCAGTGTTGATTCAGTGGATTTCGCCCAAATTGTGTCCGTTAATCTTGTTGCTCTTCTGCTAAATTTCGAAAGTCTCCAGGGTCTAAACACGGTTCTATAAGTCCTATTTTATTTAGTGCTCCATTGCGCAAAATGTATATCTGTGCCTATATAATCCAGATAATCGACGTAAGGGCAGTTCAAATGATATTCGCATTCATGAGTAATAAATAACACCTGTGTATAATAACGAAACAAGCTCTCAACTCTTACCAGACGGCTCTCAATTGGCGACAAATATCAACTGCCATTCCTTATCTTTTGCTCAGTATGTCCTACAGACCCCGTTAGCGACAGTGCAAACGCTAACGTTTAATATCCTTCTTCTGAAACTCAAACTCTCCGACTGTCGCACGCATCTGTCTGATATCTACTGATAAACTAGGTAGTGCGCGTGCCACTTTCAGCTCTCTCCTTCGCGCCCACGCGTAGCCCGCTCTCCCTTTCTCTCTTCTACGCACTCACATTCATTCTCTCTCTCGTAGTCTCCGAGACGGTTATAAATACTACTTTAGGTCAGATTACTTATTAGAAATGATACATGACCGTCCGTTTTTCGAGGTAATTTTTGGTACGTTTTAAAATGTTTCATTATTTGCATATGGCAAAATCTTTTTATTATTCTTTATTTTTCTCTAAACATTAAGCAACAAATAAAACATTAAGAGGGCACGGCCACCTATTGATGAACAACAAGAACCACCGTGGACTATTTTCTGTAATTTAAAAAAATAAAAACCATGTAATTACCTACAAAGTAATATTTATTTTGAATCTATTTGAAATAAACCGAATTTATTTTCCGGAAAATTAATGGTTTATAAATTGTATACCCAATTAATGGGCTAGAATTGTGTACAGCTATGTATAACGTGTCTAGGATTTTTTGAAATATCGTTCTAAAATCTTTTGAATTTTGAGATTTTAAACCAGAATACAGAATTCAACCCAGAATTCCCAATCTCATTATGATGCAACAATTAGGCGAGATTCCTTGGCTAAATATTACAATTCTAGAACGTTACAACAAACAGAAGAACCAACGAAAAAAAAAACGTAATCATTCACTTAACCATAACTTAATTGTCTACTTTTTAAACTCTTTGTAATTGGACGAAATTTGCGGAGGTGAGACTGAATCTGGAGAATGAATCCCAATAGCTGGTCAGAAAACAACAGCCTAATGTGTAAAAATTCTGGCTTTTAAGTAAATCAGTAAAGGTATGCCTACTCACTAGCATGTACTAGATTATACCAATTACCCCGAGGGTAACTGAAGTTTGAAATCTGGCATGGTCTAACAGTTTTAAGAAAATGACAGGAACAAATAAAAAATAACTACTACATGTTTCTCCATATATCAATGCAGAGATGGGTTAGTACACTGGAGAAACAATTGACTGAAAGTGAGGAGATGGAGAAAGGCAACACGATGAGGGAGGAATAAGAGAAAGAAAGACAAAGAAATGGAAGAGCTGCTGACAATGAGAAAGGAGATTAAGACTTGTAACAAGGTAGACCACAACCGATGGAAGCTGGAGAGAGAGGTGTTGGAGAAAGTCAACAAGGTGAGGATGGAACCAGAGCTAGCAAAGAGAAAGGCTAATTGAAGAGTTGCTGAGGCAGATAAGGGAGACTGAGGCTCCTATTGAGGTACACCACTACCAATGGAAGCTAGAGAGAGAGTTGTTTGAGAAACAGAGAGAAAGCGTAGTGTCAGAAAGAAAGTAGATGGAGCTCAAGATGGCAAAGCTGAAGGTGCAGAACATACTGAACTTGGCTGCGATAGGAGAGGTGACAGTGGAGAGTACTAAGTACTTAGCTGAGAATGAAACGAAGAGAGAGAGAGATGTTGGAGGATCAGAAAAAGCTTAGTGGCAGACAAAGAAAAACTAGAAGTCAAGATGACAAAGGTGACAATGCAGAACATACTGCACTTGGCCAAGATAGGGAAGTTGACAGTGGAGAACACGAGGCTGTCAGCAGAGAATGAAAGGCAGCGAGAGGTGTTGGACAAACACAGAAAAAGTGCAGCAGCCGACACACAAACCTTCATGGGCAAGGTATCAAAGGTGAAGATGTCCTTGGCCAAGTTATGGAGGTTGAGACCGGAGAACAAGAAGAGACTGTTAGCTGAGAATGAAAGGGTGGTGAAGGAGAGGGTGAGCGAGAGGAATGGATGGAACCTCATAAGAAATGGTTTGAAGGCAGATTTGGCCAAAGCAGACCTGGAGAGGAATCAGACCTTAGTAGGCTGGAAGGAGGACAGGGGGAGATGGGCCAAGGCCAAGGCTGGCCTACAAAGAATCTGGGATCAACAGGGGGAAAGATGGATGAAGAAGAAGGAGGAGATTAAGAGAAGGAGCACACAGGCAGCAGAGGAGTGGATGATTGTACTGAGAGAAAAGGAGAGAGCGATAGAGGCCCTGGAAAGAGAAAAGATGAGGATTCTTTGCCTGCATGGACAAGAGAAGAAGGGATGGGAGATGGAAAAGGGAGAGATGGAAAAGGAGAAGTTGGAGATTACAGGGGAGCGGGAGAGAACGAATAGTGAAATTGAGAAAATGCAAAGGGAGAAAGACAGATGACCAATAGAGAAGAGAGATATGGTGGAGAGGATGAAAGAGGCATACATAAAGCTGTGCCAGATGCAGACTGCCCTGAGGTTCGGAGAGCAAGAGAAGCCACAGGTACAGTACTCCGTTTAACCAGTCACACTTCAGGGCAGTCACAAGTCACCTCCTAATGGTTATAATATCAGATTCAATAGATTAAGTTGACTGCATGCTAGAGAATGACTAATAATAATATCTGAGATCACTGATTAACATGTATGGACTTTCTCTTTCAGAAGGAATCTAAAACTGCCCAGAGAGTCAGGGCAAAGCTAGAGAAGAAGAAGAGGAAAGAAAGAGAGATGTTGGAGAAGAACAAAGTGAAAGAGCTGCTCAGAGCTAGAAAAGCAGAGAGTAAGGAAGAAGTGATGAAGAATAAGGAGAGGGTGAAGGCCCACCTGGACGAGGTGGCAAGGAACTATAACTGTCACGACCTCCGCCGAAGTTGGTACCTCTCTTTGTTCGGGCTGCGTTCGGCGGTCGACGTCACCGGCTTTCTAGCCATCGCCGCTCCATTTTTCATGTATCCATTTGTTTTGTCTTGTTCCCTGCACACCTGGTTTTCATTCCCCATTCAATCTACATGTATTTATTCCTCTGTTCCCCATCATGTCTTTGTGTAAGATTGTATGTGTTACGTGTATTTTGTCTATTGGTGTTTTTGTTAAGCGCCAGACATCGGTCCATGTTCCGTGTTTTGGGCACTTGTTTGTGCTTTTGATATTTTACCGGAATAATGTGTGCGCCTGTTCACTTCACTCTGCTCTCCTGCACCTGACTTTGCCTCCAGTACACATCAAGTGACCATAACGAAAGGAAACAGAGGGAGAAAGAGAGAGAAAAGCTGTTGAAAAAAAGCACATGGCAAAGAAAATCACATGGCGTACATCCCAGACAACTGAAGAAGAAGTCAGAATGCAACACAGATGGAAAAGTAAATACCGTCAGCTGGCACTGGTTAAAATTTAAATTCTGTCTTCTTTCATTTAGTGGAATACTTCATCAATTAAATATTATGAGCATTTGACTTATTTGTTCGTATTTATTTCAAAATGTGGTTACTGAATAATGCAATGAAAGTTAACTTGACTGACGTACTGAATCTATTTGAAAGACTGTACTTCCGAGTGCGTGTGAAGTTCTTATCACAGAAGGGAGAACTGAACTTTACCTCCACCTGTTTGATCAAAACATTACTTTGCTTCTTCCTATATCTGTCTCATCTGCACCCCGGGGCACTAGTTTGTCCCACAGAGCTCATTTTTTAACAACATCTATTACATGATGTTGCCAACAGTAGGATACACACAGTCCCCAGAAATGATCAGTCTGCCTGGTGGCCTATTTGCCTATCGAGGCCTGTTACAGGCTCTCATTATAAAAGATTTATATGCCCACAGAGCGTGTTGGAATTATTTGGAAAAATCAAAAAATCCGCAGCAGCTTCACACTAAGTGCACCTGCTGCCGTTCGCCATAGTGTGTCCTTTTCCATTGCGGAACGCTGCCGTCAAACATAACCCGTCATAGCTGCCAAATTAGTCATAACATTTGGGTAGCTCTGTTTTGCCTCGGCAGCATTCTGTTTACCTTTCACCTTTTAAGCAGTCATTTTCTGGACTGTATAATGCATTGTATGGTGGACCAATTTTTCACCCAATGGTTGTTGGGTTGTGGTAAGAGTTTGTTTCTATAACCTATGTCCCATTACGCAGCTAACTGTTTGTCATTTGAATGGGCTGGCCCTGCTTCTTAGTTGTGTGACACAGCATTTCGCTTGAGTTACTGGCCCCCAAAAAAGATGCTGTGAAATGTTACAATAAAGGGCCTGCACTTTGAAATGCCCGAACACATGCAGTACCTTTGATGTAGCAACAAGACTGTACCAAAATGTTTGATGTGGAGCATTTTCCTCATGTCGGCCATGTTCTCTTATCAAACGTATGAGCAGGGCATGCAGTAAAGAAAAGCTAAGGCCTCTACCCCTTTCCCCTGATCTGGCCATCCCGTCTCGCTATCATTCCCCCGTGCTCCCTGGCACCATGAGAGGGGAAAAAGCCCTCACAGATTATCACCGAGAGGAGTGTTTACAAGTCGACTGCCCATAAAACAAAACACAGTGGCATCTTTTAAATATACACCACCCAGACAAAGCCATCGAGAAGGGCATGGGCCACGGAGAGAATAGGCATGCAGAACCAGGGAGACTAGCATAAATATACCAACTACACCACCGATGTCATAACTCTCATGTTATTTACATAGCCCCATATTGAGATAGATGGTTGCAGACAGTTGGGGCTATATGTTGATTCATTGCAGAGCCTCCGTGTTCGTTGGAGTCCTGGGTCTTTAATTAAGTGATAATGCACGAGAAGCCGATGTTTGGAAGAGATATGGGCACGGGTGTTGTTAGCAAACCGTGCCAATATTAGCAAACCGGCAAACCGTGCCAATATATCCTCCAAACACTGGCTTTGAGGGCATTATAACTTTTATACAACGGGTTACCAACATATGGAAATAACTGTTAACATATTTTCATTTAAAAAAAAGTATTTTGATTAATTTATTCATACTACAGTATTTCATCCTTCCTCAAGATATATCCCGACACAAATCTAGGGTTGCTACCCTCGATTCTAATGTTCCATTGACATACTGGCTGGGAATATTCTTATCTCTTGCTTGCTAGCTAGCCAACTATAGCTAACTTCCAGTCACGTCAAACAATGCAGCCAGAACAACAACAGTAGCTGCATTTGTATTTGTTTAAGCCGTTTTCTAGTGCTATTTATTTGGATGCATCCATGACAATGAGCTAATGAGGCGTGATTTCGCCTGGCATAGAAAATGTGCTTCCTCGTTAGGACACCGTTGTTCAGAGGAGTTAGCCAACAACACAGCTACCAACAATAACTTCAAACTGAAGCTGGAAAGACTGCAAACTAGCTGCACTTCGTTTCGTTTGAACTTTTTTCAATTTACATTTCTTTGTATATATCCGTAAAAATTATGCCAGCTGGTTCATGATTTTGACTGGCTGAGGGAAGCTGCCTGCCTGTCCCGTCCC
Source organism: Oncorhynchus mykiss (assembly GCF_057628025.1). NCBI lineage: Eukaryota > Metazoa > Chordata > Actinopteri > Salmoniformes > Salmonidae > Oncorhynchus > Oncorhynchus mykiss. The sequence continues at coordinate 7,650,857 of NC_143048.1, forward strand.
GACTCCTGACACATTCAATGCTATGAGACAGCTGGAGAAAGATTTGGAATATTGAGTCAATGTTGCAAATGTCTATGTGAGAGACAGACAGCGAGGTTTATGCAAATGTCCTCTGTTGAAAACTAAATGTTAGTCTAAAAGAAATGTGAGATACTGTCTAGATGCTTTTTATAGTGGAGATCAAGTTTACAAATTGCCTGGGCTGATGAGACAGTGGATTGCGCAGTCTGATGGAACAGAGTAAATAGGCATTTTAACGTCATAGATTTAGCCGGTGGTAACTTGTGGAATAGACACCGGCTGGAATGCAGTTTTAACCAATCGGCATTCAGGATTAGACGCACCCATTTTATGATGTACAGTAGCTTATGAGTAAACTGAGGATAATGGTAGAGGTAGTGCATGTTAAACCTATGCCTGTTTCCCCAGGATCATAGGGTTTACTCTCGGGTTTACTCTCGGTGAGGAACATGTTCGAAGAACATACTGTACATTATTGATTGGCATCTATTGATGTCTTCAGTTATTGCTGTTATGCTTCATTGCTTGAAGAACAAACAGGTTAGGTAAGTGGTCCAATGGCATATTAACAACCTCCAGCCAACATAATGTGACCTTGTGAAGTATTATTTGAATTAAATCAATGCATCATTGCGACAAACCACTATGAAGTCACTTTTGTCTTGAATTTCATAAGGTTCCACTGTTACAGCTGCCCTGGTCTGTAATGGGATCAGTGCCTGTTTGGATACTTTCACCAGAGACCAGAGGAGAAACTGAAATAGAAAAGTGAAGTGGACTATCGGAAATAAAATGCGGAATTGAGGCCTTTGACAGCCACATTTTTACATTACTGACGTTAAATATCTCTCTGAAATGATTTTAACAAGATCCCTGGCCTGGGACGTCAGTACTGACGGTAATAGCGTAAACACCAAAGCACTCTGTGTGCATCTCCGGTTTGGCCGCACAGCAATGGTGTTCCTGGCCGGGAGTTAGCCTGGGAAAAACCAATCTTCAGAAGAATGCTGCTGTTTCTTTGAAGTCTGCTCAGTGATCCTCTCTGCTCACTCATAGAGAGTGACATCGCACCTGTGATCTGTTCTAGTATATTAAGACTGGCTTGTCATGTTCTTCAGAGGGTAGAGGTAGAAGCTAGTCAAGGTTCGCAGTAGCAATAAATGCAGCAGGTCTGAGACATCTGGTGATATCGTGCACTCTCTTATGCATGCAAGCCCACACAAGCACACACACAGGCATGCACATTTGCGAGTACACACACACACAAAGACAGATGTTGGTGAGCCATTCAGCCACCACAACAGGAGTGTGCATTCTAATGGTATGATGCAGACACAACCGCATAGCAAGACGTCTCTATCTCCTATCTGGCCAAGGAGAGAGCATTGGACTGGTATTGTTTATAAAGGCCACAGGACATCAGTCCTTAACAGTCGAAATTGAGGTTGACAATTGAGGATAAACAGGAATATTAGAAAGGACGTGGGCATGTGACTCAAACTGCTCCAGATGATCCCATAGTTGTTTGTACCCTCAAACATACCCGACTGACTGGAGCTGCTTCGACCACAGATTGAAAGTCCTCTAAAGAGCTGTAATTGGATTTACGTATTGTTTCAGTGCCATCAGCCCAGGTCACTTTACGTGTGTGACGTCCCTCTATGAAACTGTTCAGTCAGAACTGATTGATTTACTCTCTAATGGATATTACAGGCCACAACTCTCAAACTCATTAACTTTTTGTCCCAATACCTCTTTGTTTGCCACACTACCTGACCGTTCAGTACATCTGAGTTGAGTTAGATGAGACATCTAACAAGTAGCTCTAAAGGTATCACTGTTCATCATAAAGTCATGAAAAGTCATGAACATCAAGCCAATTGCTTTGTCTTGGCTCAGGCATAAGCAGTGGCTGTGTCTGTTTTCTGGCCCCTGTGTTTGTTCAGTCTGTGTTGTGGTTGAGTTTAAGATAGATCCCCCTGTCTGGTAAACATTGTTTCTCTGTCTCGGCTGTGTCAGAATCAAAACAGGCCCTCAGTCAAGATGGATTACGTGGCACATGATGAGATTGATTGACCACCTCCGATCACATGCATGCACAGACAGACAGACAGACAGACAGACAGACAGACAGACAGACAGACAGACAGACAGACAGACAAGACAAGACAAGACAAGACAAGACAAGACAAGACAAGTCAAGAGGAATGGCCATTACAATTATGAGTTTAAGATCCTCCATGGAGATGACTGGAAATTGGTTTGTTTTACAGTTTATCGTCAGTGGTCTGGATTTACTTTACGTCTCTGTGATTTCCATTTATGAATTGAAATGAAAACAGTAAATCAGCTGGTCTGGATCTGGGTCCATGCTTGACAAGCAGTCTTTCATACCACTTACCTGGAAGTGGGCTTTTATGAAGTGTTATATTACCTGATAAACATATTTGTTAACACTTTATTTGGATAGTCCATCTGTAGATGCTCTACAGACTCGGTAGCGTTTCAACTAACTAGCTACTACCCCTTAACCCCAACCTTAACCCTTATCCTGACCATAAACGTAACCCTTACCCTTACCCTAACCCAACCTTAACCCCATACCCTAACCCTTATTCTAAACCTAACCCTTACCTTAGGAAGCAGTTGCTTATCAACAGATAGCTTGTTGATAGTATGACCATCTGCAGCATCTACAGATGGAACATTCTGACTATCCAAATAAAGTGGGACCACATATTCATAGCATATGAATATCGATTTAGTGAAAGAGCGTTATGAAACTGTATGATAAAGCAATAAGATACTACTATCTGTGACATGTTCACAGTATATTAGAACAGCCCCCAATTACTTGTTCAAGCAAATACTTCCTTGTTGATGACACATCTCTTTTTAGATGTGTACACAACATGTACTGTAGATGAGGTGGCCAAGCAAGTCTGACTCAGCGTTAAATGTAATTTAAGTCCCTGGTTCACTGGGCACTTCCCTCAGCTCAATTTATTAGCTAATGTCAGAAAGTGTGAGGTTTAATATAAAGAGAGTCATGGTATAATATAGAGGTTTCATCATGGTTTTATATCATGGTTTAACATATTTAATACCATGCATTTCTGGATGTCACAACTAGGTAATACATCATTTTGTGAGAATGGATAAAGAGCGAGTTATATTTCAACCTTGAAGAGTGTGATGGATAGAATGGAAAATGTGCTGTGATGTGGTTCTATTGCCTCTTCTGCAATCAAAAGTAGACCGTTATTGGGGACACAGAGATAAATCTCATACTGTAGATACTCAAAGTTTCCAGCATTGTGGAATCTTCCAATGACAGACATTCCAGTTGAAGAGAATGTAAAGCTACAAGGGACTGTATGCTTTTTCTTCAGTCTGTCTGGGAAATGCAGTTGGACTATTATGGACAATAATATGTTTTTGTTCAAAGACTTCCAAAAATAAATTTGATCAAAATGAAGTAAATGTGGTCTTTCCCATTTCTGTGGTGAAATCTATTCTGCTGTTGAGGCTGTCCTGAAGAAAGGCTATCAGGTTGCTTAATTTGGGGAAAACCACACTATGACGTTGTATATATTTTCTTTCCTCTATTACATTTATTTTCCTGGGTTTATTATTTGGAAGATAAGAATCAGGTTTAGGTTATAAGTAATGGAAATATTCAGTTTGAGCGTGCTGGCACGTGTGCATGTCTTGTTGTTGCGTGCATGTCTTGTTGTTGCGTGCATACCATGTCTCTGTGTTTGTGTTTGTGCATAAGAGAGACATATGGTCAAATGTGCTATCTTGCCAAGCCCAAAGAGAAGTAACTTCCTGTAACTGAGAACCCCCCCCCCCCCCCCCCAAGAAAAAATATATGAATGGATCTTTACGGGAAATGTTAGTGCAGTCTGGGCCACATCAGGACAAGGAGGAGAATTTCCTAGATGAGGGGCAACAAAAGTTTTCTGTGGCCCACTACAATAGGAGGATGGCGAAAGGGGAGAGAGTGGAGAGAACATGGCTTGTCTATTCCAAGCAAAACGATGCAGCCTTCTGTTTTTTCTGCAAATCTGCACTTTTTGCACCAAAGTATGTTCATTTCTAGGAGACAGAACGCGTCTCCTTCCTGAGCGGTATGATGGCTGCGTGGTCCCATGGTGTTTATACTTGCGTACTATTGTTTGTACAGATGAACGTGGTACATTCAGGCGTTTGGAAATTGCTCCCAAGGATGAACCAGACTTGTGGAGGTCTACCATTTTTTTTCTGAGGTCTTGGATGATTTCTTTTGATTTTCCCATGATGTCAAGCAAAGGCACTGAGTTTGAAGGTAGGCCTTGAAATACATCCATAGGTACACCTCCAATAGACTCAAATTATGTCAATTAGCCAATCAGAATCTTCTAAAGCCATGACATTATTTTCTGGAATTTTCCAAGCTGTTTAAAGGCACACAACTTAGTGTATGTAAACGTCTGACCCACTGGAATTGTGATATATTGAAATAATCTGTAAACAATTGTTGGAAAAATTACTTGTGTCATGCACAAAGTTGGGCCTAACCGACTTGCCAAACTGTAGTTTGTTGACAAGAAATTTGTGGAGTGGTTGAAAACGAGTTTTAATGACTCCAACCTAAGTGTATGTAAACGTCCGACTTCAACTGTATATTTGCACAAAAAAAATTTATGGGCATAAACATAGAATTACATATATATTCAGTTCAGTCTGGTTTTAGACCCCATCATAGCACTGAGACGGCACTTGTGAAGGTGGTAAATTACATTTTAATGGCATCGGAACGAGGCTCTGCATCTGTCCTCGTGCTCCTAGACCTTAGTGCTGCTTTTGATACCATCGATCACCATATTCTTTTGGAGAGATTGGAAACCCAAATTGGTCTACACGGACAAGTTCTGGCCTGGTTTAGATCTTATCTGTCGGAAAAATATCAGTTTGTCTCTGTGAATGGTTTGTCCTCTGACAAATCAACTGTAAATGTTGGTGTTCCTCAAGGTTCCGTTTTAGGACCACTATTGTTTTCATTATATATTTTACCTCTTGGGGATGTTATTCGAAAACATAATGTTAACTTTCACTGCTATGCGGATGACACACAGCTGTACATTTCAATGAAACATGGTGAAGCCCCAAAATTGCCCTTGCTAGAAGCATGTGTTTCAGACACAAAGAAGTGGATGGCTGCAAACTTTCTACTTTTAAACTCGGACAAAACAGAGATGCTTGTTCTAGGTCCCAAGAAACAAAGAGATCTTCTGTTGAATCTGACAATTAATCTTAATGGTTGTACAGTCGTCTCAAATAAAACTGTGAAGGACCTCGGCGTTACTCTGGACCCTGATCTCTCTTTTGAAGAACATATCAAGACCATTTCAAGGACAGCTTTTCTCCATCTACGTAACATTGCAAAAATCAGAAACTTTCTGTCCAAAAATGAAGCAGAAAAATGTATCCATGCTTTTGTCACTTCTAGGTTAGACTACTGCAATGCTCTACTTTCTGGCTTTCTCATGCCGTCCCTGGAGGGGGTGCGTCACCTGAGTGGGTTGATTCACTGATGTGGTCATCCTGTCTGGGTTGTGCCGTGGCGGAGGTCTTTGTGGGCTATACTCAGCCTTGTCTCAGGATGGTAAGTTGGTGGTTGAAGATATCCCTCTAGTGGTGTGGGGGCTGTGCTTTGGCAAAGTGGGTGGGGTTATATCCTTCCTGTTTGGCCCTGTCCGGGGGTGTCCTCGGATGGGGCCACAGTGTCTCCTGTCCCCTCCTGTCTCAGCCTCTAATTCTCTCCTTCTTTCTCTCTCTCAGAGGACCTGAGCCCTAGGACCATGCCCCAGGACTACCTGACATGATGACTCCTTGCTGTCCCCAGTCCACCTGGCCGTGCTGCTGCTCCAGTTTCAACTGACCTGAGCCCTAGGACCATGCCCCAGGACTACCTGACATGATGACTCCTTGCTGTCCCCAGTCCACCTGACCGTGCTGCTGCTCCAGTTTCAACTGTTATGCCTTATTATTAATCGACCATGCTGGTCATTTATGAACATTTGAACATCTTGGCCATGTTCTGTTATTATCTCCACCCGGCACAGCCAGAAGAGGACTGGCCAACCCACATAGCCTGGTTCCTCTCTAGGTTTCTTCCTAGGTTTTGGCCTTTCTAGGGAGTTTTTCCTAGCCACCGTGCTTCTACACCTGCATTGCTTGCTGTTTGGGGTTTTAGGCTGGGTTTCTGTACAGCACTTTGAGATATCAGCTGATGTACAAAGGGCTATATAAATATTTTTTTATAAATTATATTGTGTTTGACTAAAACCAGGGCTTGAATTGAGTGGGGGTATCACATACCCTTTGTTAAAGAAAAGGGCAAAAATTAAATCTATTGTTTGCTGTATATTTTGAAATAAATACTTAAAACGTATCCAGATTATATCAAGCGTTCTTATCAGAACTCAGGATAAGACCCAGATGCAGACAGTTAGAGTCACCGGTGTTTATTGACCCAAACAGGGGGCAGGCAAAAGACAGGCATTGTCATAATCCAGGGCATAGTCAATAAGGTACAGAACAGCAGGCAGGCTCGGGGTCAGGATAGGCAGCGGTTCGTAAACGGGTCAGAGTCAGGCAGGTACAGAACAGCAGGCAGACTCAGGGTCAGGGCAGGTAGAATGGTCAGAACAAGAGAAACTAGGCAACAGAACTTGATAAAGCAGGGAGACGGGAAACCATGCTGGTAAGACCTGACAAGACAAGACGAACTGGCAACAGACAGAGAACACAGGTATAAATACACTTGGGATAATGAGGAAGATGGGCGACACCTGGAGGGGGTGGAGACAAGCACAAAGACAGGTGAAACAGATCAGGGTGTGACAGTTCTATAACAATAGTTAACTTGTGATGTTTTTATGGTATTAACAAGCTCTAATATCTGCGAAAGACATGACTCCGATGTATATGGGAATATGCTGATTCCCCTCTATGACGATCTGAAGTTAAACTGCGGCCTATAATATTCAAGGAGATAAAAACAATGTACTTTGCTATTCTATTCATATTAATTTACCTTTTCTCTTTCTGAAAATAGATTTTTGTTTAAACCCAGGCAGCTTTTAGGGAAGCACTTTTGTTGTTTGGCTATACAACGGACGAGTAGCCAGCAGTTGAAGCTTACATTTTTCTGCGTCAGTAGAGCCTCTGTCTGGGTGTAAAGGTAACTTTTGAAAGTGCCATGCTTAGATTCATAAGGATGTTAAAGATGCAATTATTTGCAAACAGCATTGCAAACAAGACGCTAAGAATGCCTATTTCTCTGTCCATTACTCCCTGAAACTTCTATTTCCATTATCCACCTTTCTTTTGAGACTTTCTCAGCTCAACATTTTCTTGATTGCAAACTGTTATCTCCCAATCCACACACAAAGAAATATAAAAACTAATTTAATAGAGACATTGGTGATTTTATCAATGTAATCAGATTGACAATATTAGGGTGTTATATTTACATTCAACTGATTATATACCTTACTAACCAGATGTGTTAAAAATCGGCAGATTTTTGTCTCGCCTAGGGCTGCAGAACGTACAGGTCCTGAGACCCATGTTTCTGATGTGTGATGGTACACAGATTGTGTTCCTCCATACAATACTGGCATGATTCAGCCAGTCCAGCCTCATTTGGCCATGCCTAATTCAATAGCAAAATATAATGCCATTTTTTAATACAAATGTAGCTTTCCCAAACAGGAAGAAAGTACAATCAAAATAACATGCCCTGTGTATAACAATGACCTCTTCTGGGAGCGCAGTTTGTTATGGACGACAACGACGCACAGTGTGACGAATTGGTTTCCATATCACATGCTCGCCTGATTTGAAACATGAGAGAGAGAGAACAGGCGTGCCATTATGTAAAACCTATCCTTCCTGAGAAATTGAGGTCACAACGGCTGCGTTTACATTAACAGTCACATATTTTATTCCACCAAATAATATTTTGACCAATCACATAAGATCTTTTCACATTAGATCTTTTTCAGAGCTGGTCTGATTGGTCAAAAGACCAATTAGTGAAAAAAGACCAGAATTGGGCTGCCTGTCTAAACACAGCCATAATGACCCCTTGGGTTTATAGGTTTAGGTAGGTATGTGATATGTAAGAACTGTAGGGAAATGCCAGACACATTGGCTGCATTTACACAGGCAGCCAAATTCTGATTATTTTTCCCACTTATTGGTCTTTTGAAAAAAAAAAGATCAGCTATTTTGTTAATAATAACAACAATGAATCCCACAGTTGTGTCAAATTGGCTGGATGTCCTTTGGGTCGCCCATTCACCGTCTGAATGTCACACATACACAATCAATTTCTCTGTCTCCCCTTCATCTACTCTGATTGAAGTGGATTTGACAAGTGACATCAATAAGGGATCATAGCTTTCACCTGGTCAGTCTGTCGTGGAAAGAGCCAGGTGTTCTAAATGTTTTGTATACTCAGTGTACATCTCAATATACAGTTCTGAGGAATTGGAGGAGGTTGTGGGTTAGCTGGTACAATATGGTTTTGGGATTTTACTATGTCTGTAGACCTGGTTGGTGATTGGCAACTATTAATTGTACACAGAAAGAGGCAGATATTAATGGAAACCTGGAATATTACTGAGAAATTAAAGGAGTGAGAATGAACAAATTGAGGAGTAATGGTCAGTGATGAGTGCCAGCAGTTTGGGTTAAAGGTAAGAATAGTTGGGTTTACCGCAGGTAGTTCTTGATCATGTGACTGTATAAGGCTGCATTTACACAGGCATCCCAATGTTTCTTGAAAGCACTCTTACCAGGTTCAACTAATTCATGATTGTTTAGATACTGATATTAAATTAATGGGTTTGGCTCGTTTGAAAATCATAAATGTACCATTAACACGTTATTCCCTTGGGGCCACACAACACAAAGTGTGAATACTATGGCAGTGCACTGACTTGTGCAATAGCACCCCCCTGTGGCTGGCCAACTCACACCAAACACAGTAAAAGACTTCAAGGCAGCAGCTACTCTTTGCTGGGGTCCAGCCAAATTAAGGCAGTTTATACAAGTTTAAAGACATTACAATACATTCACAGATGTCACAACACACTGTTTGCCCCCAGGCCCCCCTACTCCACAACTACCACATATCTACAGTACAAAACCCATGCATACGTGTGTGTATGCATGTGCCTATGTTGGTGTTGCTTCACAGTCCCCTTCCATGAGGTGTTTTATGTGTTTAAAATCTCATTTTACTGCTTGCATGAGTTACTTGATGTGGAATAGCGTTCCACTCAGCGTTTTCCCATTTCTTACATAGGCTTGCTACCTCCGTGATCAAGGAAGCCACCTCAAGCCTATAATCCTCGGCAAGTAAACTATTTCTGTATTGGAACTCCCGAGTGATCCGTTTTGTCCTGAAACAAAGTGTAGTAGATACAGCTCCTACAGCGCTGGAACCGTTAATTTATTTCCCCAAAGAGAGCTCCATTGCAAAACTCATCTGGTACCAATTTCGTTAGCTTGATGGCTAGCAGTTCAGCGTCTCTGTCAAGTAGAGTTCAACCTGTCTGTTAAACGGGATTCCGGGACAGGAAATAGCGGTCCCAGCTGTTTAAAGCTAACCGCGTCCCGGAATCCACGCAAAAACGAGTTCTGTATTGGTTCTGTCAAGACAACTGGGAACACGAGGTCAAATCATGTCAATGATCTTCAGTTCAGAAAGATATTTCCAACTTGGAATTCCGAGTTGGATGACAGTTCAAAATAATTTTTCCTAGTCGGAGCTCGTCTCGTCGTCGTATTTATTTCTAGCTTTTTTAAATCCACAACAAGAATTGGAAGGGATGATTAGTGCAACAAGGAAGTGTATGTGTCAGGTTGTGTTTCAAACTGCTTTGCTTTTTGGCACCAACATATAAAATCTCTCAAAGCAGTAAAGTGCAATGGAAGAACCAGGAACATGTGAGACCTTCCCACCAATCATTGTGGTTGATTCAGTGATTTACTGTGCGTTTCACCACATTACCCAGCTACATACCTCAGGATACATCATACAACGTTGTTTCTCAAGTGAAAGATGTTGAAATCAACTGTTGAGTCAAGTGTTTGTTACTCATGATAATTTACAGTAAACTGCCCATGTTCATACACAGTCAGCCCAATTGTGTTCTTTTGTCACCCATTGGTCTTCTGACCAATCAGATCAGCTCTGCAAAAGATCTGCTGTTACTGGTCAAAATACCAATTGGTGTAAAAAATATTGAATAGGGGTGACTAATCTCAGCCACAGCCTTTAAATTCTCTGCCAAGTGTTTGCATTGTAGTCCAAATATTTGGCATCCTCTTAAGTTGACCATGTCATCAGAACAAATGATAAACAATGATTTATTATTTTAAGAACGTATTGACATTTTGATATAGCCTCAAAAAAAAAAAAAAAGGAACAGATGGCTAAATAGTTACCATTTCTGCCTAGTTATCCTCCCCTGCATCCAGTCCTAGCCCCTCTCACTCTGCCTAATGCCCCAGACCACAGGCCCTAGGAGGAGTAGCTGTCAGACTCAAACAGTTTGATGACTATGGCCTCCTCTGGCTGGAGCCTCAGTGTTTCCAGGGAGGTGCCGCCCAGGCGGTCCATCCCTGTGCTGGTCACAAACACCCCAGCAGTGGGAAGGCTGGGAGCCCATGCTGGGTCCAGGGCTTGGGCCTCAGGCCCAAAGTTGAGCAGCACCAGGAAGTGGACACAGCCCCAAGAGCGCAGGAAGGCTAGCACAGGGGCTAATGGGGGTGCCAGGGTGGAGTTGGAGTAGGGGGGGAGGGAGGTGGTGTTGAAGGGGAGAAAGGTGAAGCTCCCATAAAGGAGAGATTCTTCTCTGAGGCGAGAGCCACTGAGGGAGATGAACAGAGCCAAGGCAGAGCGTTTGAGCTTCCTCTGTTCCTGAAGGAAAGAACAGAGGTGTCATAAATGGAGAAACCGATCAAAGGAAAAATAGGCCTGTCATTGAGAGACTTTCTGTGGTAAACACCCTAAACCACTTGCCAACTTTCCTAGAACCACTGAGCTCAGATATGGTAATACTGTGTGTATATGAAGACTAACAAATTTGATATTATTTTACTTAGAAAACTCACCCCAGAATCGTTCAGTCCAATGGTCTTGTCTGCCTCACGTTCCCAGCTCATGTCTGCAGACGCATTCTTCACCACAGAAAGAAAACGATTCAATGGTGTTCCACTGTACTAAAGCATGAGCACATCAGATGCAGGTAGTCTGTATTGCATCCCTAGGACTCAGGTCTCTTACCGGCGAATTAACTATTTCTTCTCCGTATTTGACAACAGGTGATCCAGGTAGTGTCATCATCAGAACCAGGAGTATTCTGTGCAACATCGGTGATGCTTCTCCGCCCACCTGGCATCACACACACACACCATATGTCATTTTGCCAATAAATAAGGAGTTGGACACCATCCTCACCAGCCTATACTTTGTGATAGAATGAACAGAAAGAATGTCGGGTAATTACCGTCCAACTGGGCCAAAGTTCGCCGTGGGATGTCGACAGGTGTCTCTCCACAGCAATGGCCACTTCCTGTCCGGACAGGAGGTGATGCTCGTGCGGCAGTAGTGACATCATAACCAGCTCCACCAATGAGCTGTTGACTGACGTGCTAGAGGTATTCAGGGCAGGTAGAGACTCTCCTGTTTGTTTCACCACTACAATCCTGCACAGTTGACACACAGATTTCATTCCAACTTCAATGACTGCTATAAAATATGAACTACATATTCCTCAATCCTAAACAGATTCCTCACATATATCAACCAATGTTAGTGACTAAAACAAAGATAGCCTTTTAACGAACACAGGTGTTTTTATTTTACCTTTATTTAACGAGGCAAGTCAGTTAAGAACAAATTCTTATTTTCAATGACGGCCTAGGAGCAGTGGGTTAACTGCCTTGTTCAGGGGCAGAACGACAGATTTATACCTTGGTCAGCTCGGGGATTTGAACCTTCCGGTTACTAGTCCAACGCTAGTCTAACAGTATGCGAGTTGTGTATCATTTGGTCTGTACTGTATGTTAGAAGTGTTCGCAGTGCCACAGCACCTCTCATCATCTGATGTGCTGAACTCCTTGACCAGAACTCTCCACTCGGTCAGGGTCTAAATCAAACAGACGGCATGAATGGATAACATTCAGTTAAACGTCTGTGCTGATAACGAATTAACTTGAAATAAATTGGTCTGGCTTTGATTGGATGGCAACCAAGTTTGAGCATTGCTCAACAGTCTGACCTTTTCGGAATATGCAGCATCTGTGTCACAGATCCCAAATCCTGCCACACCCTGTTCCAACCAAAATCGGAGTGCATACTGGGGAAACAGAACAATTATTAAAACTCCATTAAAAAGTCTAACATTTGAAACCAAGATCTAGCCATTCTACTCATGGTGTCATGCAAGACCCATCCTACCTGTATTGAGCCAGTGAGGTCAGAGAGCACAGCAGAGTCGTTGCCTACTGAGTCTTTGGGTCCGAACAGGTCCAGATCACAGAAGTCAAACACTACTTTGATGCCTAAAGGAGGGAGACCATGTGAATAGTGGATCAGAACATACAGTAAGTTAAGTGCATCTTTCAAGAGCTCTGGAAGTGTCCGTGTGAGGATACAGGCTAGCTGGCCTCTGTTTAGGTCTGGCATTAGTCAACTTGTAAGGGCCAGGGGCTCAATTGTGGTTTTAGAAATGGGGGGGGGCATAACTTTTTGTATCATAGCAAAAAGCAATTTCAGAATGTGAGGGGGGGGGGGGGGGCCCAACCCCAGTGAAATGGACCCCAACCCCAGTGAAAGTTATGCCCCTGGTAAGGGCAATGATTTCTTGGGTACATACCTGCGTTGTGGCTCTCCATGAGCAGTTGTTGGATCTGAGGCACTGTACCCACTCGCTCATCAATCTTCCTGAGGTCCAGTGGGGACACGTCCTGGTGAAACAGCCCCTCCAGAAGCAGAGCCTTTACACCCAGGGACTTCAGGTATGGTAGCTGCTCACACACCACTGACCCAGCAGAAGAATACCACAAAGCTCAGAAACTAGCTTTACAGATATGACAAGTTACTTTTTGTAGCAGGTTAGGAGAATTTTCGCAGCAGCATAGCCAGGGGAAGTAGGGGTGTTGAGGGTGCTGTAGCACCCCCAGATTTGTTTTGCAAAAGTAGTGTACTGGGCCTGTAGTCTTGTGTTAGCGGACGATATAACTGTCTGTAGTGAGGACAAACAAGTTTTTACAGCAGGTCTGCAAATTTTAAAAAATTGCAGCACCCCAAACAGAATTATGTGGACACTTGCTCATCTCATTCCAAAATCATGGGTATTAACATAGAGTTGGTCCCCCCTTTGCTGCTATAACAGCCACCACTTCTGGGAAAGCTTTCCACTAGATGTTGGAACATTGCTGTGGGGACTTGCTTCCATTCAGTCACAAGAGCATTAGTGAGGTCGGCACTAATGTTGGGGCGATTAGGCCTGGCTCGCAGACGGCATTCCAATTAATCCCAAAGGTGCTCGATGGGGTTGAGGTCAGGGCTCTGTGCAGGCCAGTCAAGTTCTTCCACACCGATCTCAACAAACCATTTCTGTATGGACCTCGCTTCTTGCACGGGGGAATTGTTATGCTGAAACAGGAAAGGGCCTACCCCAGACTGTTGCAACAAATTTGGAAGCACAGAATCATCTAGAAAGTCATTGTATGCTGTAGGGTTAAGATTTCCCTTCACAGGAACTAAGGGGCCTAACCCAAACCATGAAAAACAGAGGATGTTTGGAACTCAGTAGGTAGTGTTGCACCCGAGGACAGAAATATTTTATGCACTACGCGCTTCAGCACTCGGCAGTCCCGTTCTGTGAGCTTGGGTGACCTATCACTTTGTGGCTGAGCAGTTGATACTTCTGGACATTTCCGCTTCACAATAACTACACTTACAGTTGACCGGGGAAGCTCTAGCAGGCCAGAATTTTGATGAACTTGTTGGAAAGCTAGCATCCTATGGACAGTGCCATGTTGAAGGTCACCGAGCTCTTCAGTAAGGCCATTCTGCCAATTTTTGTCTACGGGGATTGCATGGCTGTGTTTCATACACCTGTCAGCAACGGGTGTGGCTGAAATAACCAAATCCACTCATTTGTGTCCAGATACTTTTGTAGAAATAGTGTATATCAGTAGAATTAATCAGTGTATATCAATTTTTGATTAATTTATTTCTACCGATAAAGTGCTTGAACTGAAGGCGCTACTTTACATTGTGTAGACAGAGTAGTCTATATAGTGCAGCTATTGTATTCTTGGGTGTTTAGGTCGCCTGACCGCCCTCTTCCTTTAACTCACCGTCGATACCATCTGGCACCTCGTTCTGGGCGTCCATGAGCAGTATGGGCTGTAGGCGGTAAAACAGCGCCCTCTGCCACCACAGTAGCGGCGGTGCGACCGGCCGAGGGCTCTGCACTATGATGGTGATTGAGGCGCCCAGCAAGGCCAGCCAACCCAGCCAGAAGACCACCACCAGGCGGGAGCGTATTTTCCTCCATCCCGGGCCCCCGGCTTCGAGCTCCAGCTGTTCCTTGGACATGGGCTGCCATTTCGGCGTCTCTGGTTCGGGGTCCGTGATTAGCAGTGGGACCGTCTCAGAGCCGCCCAGACTGCCCGACATCCCAGAGCCCACTGCCGTGCTGCCATAGCCACCATCCATGTTCAATTGTATTCCAATTCAGCTACTGCAGTGTCAATTACAGATATTTAGAAAAATGCCATAATCCAATATTATTTACATAAAGAAACTATCAAATAGTTGATAGGACTACAACTAGGCTACAATTCATTACACTTTTTTTCAGGTATGTCCTGACAGTGACCCTGTCGTCTCTAACGTGGCGGGTGAGTGCACACACTTCCATG
This sequence comes from Oncorhynchus mykiss, assembly GCF_057628025.1. Lineage (NCBI taxonomy): Eukaryota > Metazoa > Chordata > Actinopteri > Salmoniformes > Salmonidae > Oncorhynchus > Oncorhynchus mykiss. The sequence continues at coordinate 7,665,881 of NC_143048.1, forward strand.
TCATCTTGAAAAATTCCAACCATGCGTTTAAAAAAAAACAACCAATTAGTCAATTTACCTTGTCAATTTGAATTCTAACTCCATCCATTAGCTAAATTTACCAACGTTTAATTTAACCGATATTGATCAGATGAAATAAGACAATTCCTGGGCTACGGTCTATTTTCCTGGTCAAAGCAATAGTCTGACCACCTGACAAACAAAACGCAATTTCCCTACATCAATGGCACAATTGTAATTTAAAAAAAGATTAAATACATAAAATGACCTACCCTTGGCGCTCACATGTCACACCCACATGTTTGTGAATCATTTGCTAAAATGTCATGTTCAAGGCATAACATGCTGAATTATGTTATCTATAATATTGATCGATTTATAGAAAATCTTGGCTATTTAATTACATCGCATCATTTCTTGTTACAAAAGGCATAAACTGCTAGTAAACATTGTGGCAACCAACACCAGACTGACATCCAACCCTGTGAGTTTGAAAAAAGGTTCCCATTAACACAATACATTGGTATTACTGTTGAAAAGAGTCTTGTAAGATTTGTGCTGAGAAATACACACCAGAGTAAAGTGACAATCCGCATCGGTCTCCCCGAATATCTGTCAAAGCCAATGCAACGATCTCTAAAAGCATCATAACGCACCTGATAACTGGCAACAGTCTTGTCTTTCTACTGTTTTTAGTATTTATCCTCTTCTGCTGCATGTGCTTTCTGCAGACCAGTTCTATCCAGTTGGTTGTGTGTTTTTTTTTAATGCCTGTTAGTGTTTAAGGGGTATGGAGGTGAGAGGGACACTGTGTCTGTCAAATTAAATCTTGGCCGGCGCAATTAGGGTGGAGGTGTTGAGTCTTGACACACCCTGATAACACATTCCGGAGAACCCGTGCTCAACGGGTCTGAGGCCTTGGTAGGGCTTCATTAGAGCAAGGGCTCCCTACTTCGTTTATATCACTGTGTCAAACACGTTCCACGGAGGGCTGAGTGTCTGCAGGTTTTTGCTCTTCCGTTGAACTTGATTGATGAATTAAGGTCACTGATTAGTAAAGAACTCCCCTCACCTGGTTAATTGAAAGGAAAAACCCGCATTCGACGCCCCTGGTTGAAATGCATACAGCTGGCCAAAAGACAGTTCTGGAACGATATCAATGGGTCGTTACGGAACTGTCTTGTATTCTTCTCCCTTGGTCCTTAGTCTAACCCTGTAGTGCTGTATCTATCAAACATTTTAGGAGTAAGAGCCCACTCCGCTCTATCAAAAATCCCAGAATGTCATTTTATTTCATTCATTTATTGCCCCTTGGGTCAGTTAAGGGCTTGCCCATACAGTCATCAAATCACTGACATACATTTGTGAAAGTCCTGATGGTAATCTGTTGCGCTCTTTGATCCCACTTCCTCCCGATTCCATAGAATTCACACAGACATGCCGCAGCATCTCGAGTCTAGCTCTTTTTGACCTCTGACCTCTGTCATGGAATACAGCTACTATGTCCACCCGTTTGGTGTGATCCGAAGGAGGAATAAAGTAACCGTACAGCAACAGAGAGCTTTGTAAAGCAGCACAATGACATGTATCGAAAAGAAAAACGTGCTAACGGCAAAAACCCGCTTATTTTCAAAAGCAGAAGAACATTTTACCTGTAGCTGTACTCCTTTACCTGTCACACGGGTCTAAATCGTGTCTAACTGTCAGCGTCTGTGCTCCAAACTGCAACAGGTTACAGTGTGTGTGCTAATAATCCCACAGCCCATGTTATCTACTCACACACACACACACACATTCACACACCCTTGGACATATGATGTGGTGTCCATCATCGTCATGACACACATCTATTCCTGTCACCTATGGTCCCTCACAGGATTCTGCAGATTATTTAGTGTAGGCCATGCCATCACAGGACACATGCATATCGGAGCCTTCGCTGGTCTGCAATGGTTGAAGGGGTGTTTTTTTTCAATTGAATTTGATGCGGCAGTATGGAGTTGCACACTGCTGAAACATATCTGTTTGATTTTTAAATGAAGTAACATGATCAGCCTTATTCATAAGCTTCTAGTCTTGAAGAAAATGAACTACCCAGGCACTGTAAAGTGTAAAGTGAGAAAGTTAATAAATATTATATCTAATTATCATGTATTTTAAAGAATAGTTTTGGAATATGTAATTCTTCCCTTACTGGAATAATGCTAACTATTTGATATTCTCTGATGCTACAGTAGACTTATTGATAGACAGTGCAAATGAGGAACAGAGAAGAGACGATTGGCTAAGGGCAGGCCCAGGTCACACCCCCTCCCACCATAGTTCTTTATTTAGCTATTGGCTGATTGCTCAGCTGAAAAGCAGAGGCCCCAATTCTAAATGGTCGCCATGGATACGCGAGGCTGAAGAACACATTTCCATGGATACGAGTAGTTGGACTCTTCAGATCCTCCGATGTCCTGGAATGCGACGTGTCAATTACGTGTCGGGGGGGGGGGGGAAGTAACTTAGTTACTTTTGTAGTCCAGTTTGCGCTTATGTGTTTAGTGAGACAGAGGGCACGCTCTTGCACTATGTTTGGTCTTCTACCATTGGTTCCAGAGATCTGAAGGGCGTTACAAACTTTTGATATGCAGAGATGACACAGTCTCTTCTGCAAAGGAAAAAGAGAAGAAGTTATGACAAATGATGAACATTTAATATAAACAATTACTAATTTATTCACACGGATCTAGGCCTCTTGTCACTTTTTGATCTCTGACTGGTGAGTCATGTGATTGAGTGACTTACTTGCTGGTGACTCCTCCCCCTGGTGGCAGGCCAGGTATGTCCTCAGAGACCAGAAACTTCATCACGTACAGCAGGTCTGGGTCCTTGTCCCGCGACTTTAGCAAGTTGACAATCTCTACACACACAGACAGAGAGAAAGGGAGAGAGTTACGTAATGATCGGTCCCTGTTGTCAGAGGGGAGAATTAAGCTGCCATTGTCTCAGCGCTCTTGTTATTGTTATCAACTTTCGTTTTGATGTGGTGTGATGCCATATTAATATGAAAGCCTATTGTGAGTGAGGCCAAGCCAAGATGGTTTCGAGTCGCATAGTAAGCTTAATCGCAACTCAAGCCCATCGAAATACCTACCTTCCACTTTAGCTTCGAGGATTGTCTCTAGCTCGGCCTCTTTTTGTAGGGCCTCTTGTGACACCTGGGGTGCACCAGGGAAGGTCACGATGATGATGCTCATGTTGTCCAAACTACCCTGTGGGGGGCGACAAAGAGGCAGCGCAGGAATAATGCCTTTGCTGGATATAGGCACAGTTCTATGAGCTCTTGTAAGATAAGCATAAGCCAATATTTTATATGAATAGGAAACATTGTTAGCGTATGATTCATTTCAATAATGTCATTTGTTACTCCAAACATTGAAAAGCTAAATGAAATGTCATGGGGGAGAAAAAGCTGTCATATTGCTGCCACTATTGATGGTTTACTTGAGGAATTATGTGATGAGGAATATTATTTGCATGCTTAATGATAATGTGAACAGAGAATAAAATAAGTGTCATTATGACATCACAATGGAGAACAGGACTGTGAAGTCTCAAAGTGCACTGTGTCATGTAAAACTCTTTTCAGCTGGGAAGATTTGTACATGGCCCTGCAGGTGGAGGGAAATTGTGATGTCATAATTGTGTACTGACAGAGAGCAGAAATTAGAATTTTATAAAGGGTCACAATGGAACAGTGGGACGTAGAATTAAGAATTAGAATACCAGAATGGACATAAGTCGCTATGGATACTAAATGGCTAAAATATAACGATGGTCCAAAGTTCAGCCATGGTTTGCCAGTGCTGTGATAAGATATTGTGTAAAACAATGAATGTGAAGAATTTATCTGCCCTGTACAGTGCCTTGCGAAAGTATTCGGCCCCCTTGAACTTTACGACTTTTTGCCACATTTCAGGCTTCAAACATAAAGATATAAAACTGTATTTTTTTGTGAAGAATCAACAACAAGTGGGACACAATCATGAAGTGGAACGACATTTATTGGATATTTCAAACTTTTTTAACAAATCAAAAACTGAAAAATTGGGCGTGCAAAATTATTCAGCCCCCTTAAGTTAATAGTTTGTAGCGCCACCTTTTGCTGCAATTACAGCTGTAAGTCGCTTGGGGTATGTCTCTATCAGTTTTGCACATCGAGAGACTGACATTTTTTCCCATTCCTCCTTGCAAAACAGCTCGAGCTCAGTGAGGTTGGATGGAGAGCATTTGTGAACAGAAGTTTTCAGTTCTTTCCACAGATTCTCGATTGGATTCAGGTCTGGACTTTGACTTGGCCATTCTAACACCTGGATATGTTTATTTTTGAACCATTCCATTGTAGATTTTGCTTTATGTTTTGGATCATTGTCTTGTTGGAAGACAAATCTCCGTCCCAGTCTCAGGTCTTTTGCAGACTCCATCAGGTTTTCTTCCAGAATGGTCCTGTATTTGGCTCCATCCATCTTCCCATCAATTTTAACCATCTTCCCTGTCCCTGCTGAAGAAAAGCAGGCCCAAACCATGATGCTGCCACCACCATGTTTGACAGTGGGGATGGTGTGTTCAGGGTGATGAGCTGTGTTGCTTTTACGCCAAACATAACGTTTTGCATTGTTGCCAAAAAGTTCAATTTTGGTTTCATCTGACCAGAGCACCTTCTTCCACATGTTTGGTGTGTCTCCCAGGTGGCTTGTGGCAAACTTTAAACGACACTTTTTATGGATATCTTTAAGAAATGGCTTTCTTCTTGCCACTCTTCCATAAAGGCCAGATTTGTGCAATATACGACTGATTGTTGTCCTATGGACAGAGTCTCCCACCTCAGCTGTAGATCTCTGCAGTTCATCCAGAGTGATCATGGGCCTCTTGGCTGCATCTCTGATCAGTCTTCTCCTTGTATGAGCTGAAAGTTTAGAGGGACGGCCAGGTCTTGGTAGATTTGCAGTGGTCTGATACTCCTTCCATTTCAATATTATCGCTTGCACAGTGCTCCTTGGGATGTTTAAAGCTTGGGAAATCTTTTTGTATCCAAATCCGGTTTTAAACTCCTTCACAACAGTATCTCGGACCTGCCTGGTGTGTTCCTTGTTCTTCATGATGCTCTCTGCGCTTTTAACGGACCTCTGAGACTATCACAGTGCAGGTGCATTTATACGGAGACTTGATTACACACAGGTGGATTGTATTTATCATCATTAGTCATTTAGGTCAACATTGGATCATTCAGAGATCCTCACTGAACTTCTGGAGAGAGTTTGCTGCACTGAAAGTAAAGGGGTTGAATCATTTTGCACGCCCAATTTTTCAGTTTTTGATTTGTTAAAAAAGTTTTAAATATCCAATAAATGTCGTTCCACTTCATGATTGTGTCCCACTTGTTGTTGATTCTTCACAAAAAAATACAGTTTTATATATTTATGTTTGAAGCCTGAAATGTGGCACAAGGTCGCAAAGTTCAAGGGGGCCGAATACTTTCGCAAGGCACTGTATGTGTGTTAGCTAGCTAGCCAGCCAGTTTTAGAGGAGTGATTCCATTCATTAATATGCCAATATTCCATTCAAACAATGCAGTCAATCCACAGCCATACACTGGCTCAAATCAGTTGATTGATGATAGGTCTTATACAAGTTGTAAACTCAACAAGTACTGACATTGTATCATATAATAGCGCTCACAGCTTTCCCCAAAAATGAAATCTGAGACATTTATGTCTGTTTACATATATTTTAGAGTCTATTCATACATTTGTATAAATAAACCTGTATAAACAGTATTTATAATTATATGACAATATTTTAGGTTGACTATAGTTCTATTACACAATTTATGAAACATCACGTCTTACATTTACATTCCTTCATAAGTAAAAGCAGGAAATGCATCACCTATGTCTCTACTGCCATTCATTCCAATTAGACTGGTTTTGGATTTCTCCCTGATCAAGTAATTTAATAGGATCTCTATGAGGACTAATTGATTATTGTGATGTCATGTCACAGAGCTGAGAAGCTAGGTTCGCTGTGTGCTACAACAAAAACCCACCTAGCTGAAGTACAGACTCCAAGGAGGTAAGCCTGTTCTGTTGCCATTGATAAAGTGAGGCTCTTCTTGGCCAGGTTAATAGGCCTTAGCTCCCAGCTGGTGTGGCCTTGAGACCCTGACAGTCTAACACACACACACACTCACCCATAATCCACTGTGTTGCCCTCACCTCTGTCCCTCTCTCCCTCCCTCTATAGCTCCCTCTCATAATCCTGCTATTTAGAGGACAGGCACAGGTTGTGCCATCGTAAGTCCTAACCAGCCTAAGCAGACCTGAATAAGATAACTGCTTACATAATGCTTGGTACATTAGGTATGTAACGATGTAGGCCCTTCAACACACACCCTGTCCAGTGATGAGTGCCATCATGTACTCCCCTTCACAAAGGTGGTGACCCTTGTGACCCTTGAGCCCTATTTCTAAACTTTCTTGCCTAGCTAAAATATTAGAATCCTTGATTCATTCTCAGCTAAGATCTTTCTTATCTTTCAAGTGTATTCTAAAATGTACATCAGTCAGGTTTAAGACCAGGTCATAGCACCATCTCTGCTGCAACCCTAGTTATAAATGATGTGGTTAACTATATGGATAAAAGGCAACATTGTGCTGCCCTATTCACTGACCTGTCAAATGGTTTCGATACTATTGATCACTCACGGCTAATTCGGAGGCTTTCCTCAATTGTCCTAGACCAGGCTGCATGTAACCGGTTTAAAAATGAAATGATATATAGAACTCAATATGTATCTACTGATGGTGTTAAATGAGGTTTTCTGGATATTACGAAAGGTGTCTTGCAGGAGTCAATTCTGGGTTGTGTACTTTTAACTGTTTACGTTAACAAGATCAACTTGTCTGTTACAAAAAAAGTGTTCCCTGCGCTGTATACCGATGTTGTGTATGCTATTACCCCCGCGGTTGACCAGGCACGCTCTGAACTACAGTCTGCCTTCATTGTATTACAGAATAACTTTATTGACCTGAAATTAGTATCGAGTGCAGGTAAAACAAAGTATATATTGTTCTCTACACTCTTAGAAAAAAGGTGCTATCTAGATCCTAAAAGGGTTCTTCGGTTGTCCCCATAGGATAAACTCTTTGAAAACCCCTTTTTGGTTCCATGTAGAACCTTTTACACAGAGGGTTCTACCTGGAACCAAAAAGGGTTCTCCTATGGGGACAGCCGAATAACATTTGTGGACTCCTTTTGTGTAGAGTGCATAAAAATAATGATTTGAGAACATGTACTTTAGATGGTGTCCATACTGATCGTGTCCCTTAGAAATATCTGGGCTCCTGGATAGATGAAAGGATGACTTTTAAAAAGCATATTGATGAGTTAGTTAAGACGCTGAGAGTAAAAGTGTTCTTCTTGGACAGAAATGGGTCCTGCCTCTTTGGCTAAATAGTAGAAAGCAGAACATTCAGTCTAAGTTCCTTTGGGTCCTAGAGTATTGCGACATCATCTAGATGAACGCAGCTGCCACTTCATTAAAGCCGCTAGATGCAGTTTGTCATGACGCACTGCGCTTTATGACGGCCGACAATTTTAGCACTCATCACTGCATTCTCTACCAGAAAGTCGGTTGGCCCTCTGTGATGTCATCACTGCATTCTCTACCAGAACGTCAGTTGGCCCTCTGTGATGTCATCACTTATTATGTCATCTTATTACTGATCAATGTCTTGTTGTTTTTTTATGACTGCGTTTTTCTTTCTGCTTGCATTTTGTATTTATATTTTGATGTACATTCTCTGTCATTTATGTCATTCGGGGCTCCTCTGTAAAATAGACCTTTGTCTCAGTAGGACTCCATGATAAAATGAATAAAAAAATAATCATCTTGAATCAAAGACAACATTTAGACTGTATTTTGAAAAATGGCCATTGCCTATCGAGGAGACTCCCTGCAGTGCAGTGTAAGTCACCTTGCTGTACCAACCTGGCTGTGTCCTGCTGTTAAATCCTCTGCCTGATCTAAACACTGAGTATTGGAATGGTATTAGTCTCCAGGACTCCAGGAAGGGAGAGGACAGCCAAGGCCGTGGGGATGATATCACTGCCTGAAGATACTGCCAAAGTCCTCTTAACCCTCTCACCTCCAGCACCCTCTGACATTCCATACAATGTCCAGTTATGGTCATTGTTGCAGTTTACTCACTTTGGCAATTAGAGTGTGAGTTTTCAGTTTATACTCTGGTCCTGCATATGTACCCATATAGAGAAGGCAGAGGTTTAGGATCAGTGTGACTCTGCATGTAGTGGGATCTGATCATTTATACACTGACCTTATAGAGGCAGAGGTCAATGACCTGGTTGCAGATCTCCCTCAGGTCATCGCACAACTGCAGGCGACTGTGGACGAACGCACACAGCTCCTCGTTGCCGATGGCGTCCCACACTCCGTCACAAGCCACTATGAGGAACTCGTCTTGCGGGGACCTCTCCAGCTCGTACACCTCTGGCTCTGGGGAGACCAGCTGCTCAGTCTGGGACCTCCAGTCCACCTCCTTAAAGTCAAAGTCTCCCAGGGACCTGGACACGGCCAGGGAGCCGTTCACCCTATGCTGGGTCACCGAGCCGCCCGCGTTCTGTATCCGCTCCTTCTCCCTGGGGTTGAAGGGTTTGTGGTCCTCCGTGTAGAAGATGACCTGGCCGTCGCGGCAGAGGAGCGTCCGTGAGTCGCCACAGTTGACGAAGTAGACGTACTGCGGCGAGAGCATGACGGCGGCCGCCGTGGAGCCGCTGCGCTCCCAGCATTCCTGGCGCGTCAGTGTGTGCATGTGGCTGTCAATGGCCAGGAAGCCCTCGACGATCCCCTCCTTCACGTCGTCAGGCTCCTCCTGTGCCTTTACGCGCCCTGGAGGAGAGATCAATATGAGTTAACGACCTGGCCTATATGTGACAAATAAGCATAATTAGGTCTCGCTGCCTAAAATTGACATGCAGAAGTTAACTACAGTCTGGCCAACTACAGGATAACTACACATAGTTACAATACAATTATTTGACCCCCAGCCTTACCAGCTTGGTTTTAGGGGACAAATACCCACTGTGCCCTACCAGAGCCCAAATCTCACGAGCGCAGATTGTGTTGTAGTCCTCTGAGGTGACTGTCTGTCTGTCTTGCTCGTGGCATTATTTTTAATTAATGCCATGTAGGTTAGGATTAAACGTTTGTCTTGAGTTAAGTAGCAGACACTGTAGGCTCAAGTGTCAGATTAAGTATCTCATACTTCGGGCCAAGAATAATGATCAAGAGGTTTCCAACAACAACTGTCAGCCATGTTGTGCTACCATGTTTATGTTTAGAAAGTAAAACCAAGAGAGATAATGTCTTTGGTATTCAAGATCAAGATCACGCTCTCCCTCATACACCATACACATAGCCTACAGCACAATGGCACCTTGTCATTGCTCAAATTGAAGACACCCATGCCTAAGACAAAGTTGTTCATTGATTTATCAAACAATATCTGTCTGTGGAACACACTGGAAATAAGTGTCGTAAAATGCTTCCCAACTTGCCCAAATAAATGCTTGCACACATTCCCTTCAAGTGAAAATAAATCAGGCTACCAACAATGATTATCCATCAGTTAGTCAAAGTGTGCGGCCCAATTTGGTACCTGTAGCGAGGATGTGTTGCAGCAGGTTATGGGAGCAGTACTGTGCCACCGTGTTGCCAGCGTGTCCATCAAACACTGCATAGTAGCCCCACTCCGCCAGCTCCCCTCCCATCTCCGGCATGCAGGTGTGGGCGTCCTCCATCTGCGCCCTCCAGCCCTGCATGCTGGCCGTTGCATAGTTCACCCCCCACTGAGACCTCCCCTCGGCCGTGTGTTTATCCAGGACGGGCCGGTCCAGGTAGACACTCGGCCCGTTATCCTCATCACTGAAGTCCTCTTCGCTCCCCTCCTGGCCATCTCTCTGTCCCCCCTTAAAGAAGAAGGTGACCATCTTCTCTGTCTCCTTGGCTAGCTGGCGGAGGAAGGAGGGCACCTCCACGGTGCTGGCCCGCCTGGCTGTCCTCATAGCTCCTCGGAGGTGCCGCTCGAGTCTCTTTCCTGACCTGGCACTGGTCCTCTTGTTCCCCTCTCTCCTCCTTCTCCCAGTCTGTGTCCCCCGCAGCAGGTCCAGGGCAGTGGGTTTAGCTGGACACGCTGAGCAGGTGGACAATGTGTCAACTCCGGACTGTAGAGTTGTATTCAGGTGGGCTTCACTAGATACTGGCAGAAATCGTGGTGGCCATCCTTGTCTTTGTAAAACTAGCTTGTGGGCGTAGTTTCTGGATTCCTAGCGTTTGTCTCAATGTGTATGTGTTGTGATATGTGGAGTGTGTGTCTGTATGGCGCCCACTCTCTCTCCTTCTCTTGTCTTTCTACCGCTCTTTCTCTCCTGTCCCTGGCCAGTGTTTGCCCTGTGATGCTATTGGCCTAAATCTATGGTCACTGCCTCTCTCTCTCTCTCTCTCTGCTACTAGTTAATCTCCAACCTGCAAGGGATCTTAGATTAGCACTGCATGACCGAATGAACAGTATGGATTATGAGCCTGTCAGCGTTCCATAGCAGCATGGTGGACAGATAGAATGAGCTCTCCCAACTCTCTAACTAGATCCCTGCAGTTTATGTTCAGAACTGTTAGCAATTTATTCACTGAATATAGTCCGCCACTCTCTTTCTCCTTTTCTCTCCTTCTCTTTAACACGATGCCACAAACACATGGTATAAGTGTAGGCATTTCCTCATCCACCTCTGTTTCTCTTAAAATAATTACCTGGCATGCATTTGCGTGGTCTTGTAGATTACTGGATTTAAAATTGTGTATACATGAGGTTGGGAGCTGATCACGCTATCTATAGAGCCCGTTATATGTCGCGTTATGTGTTCAGGTTGGGGATGGGACCCGCTCTATGGTGGTTAGGTACAGAAGTGAATGAGTAAGTAACCTACACGTGCACTCGCCTCTGTATTTATTTGGACAGTGAAGCTAAACGGTGTAAATTTCGCTCTATACTCCCACGTTTTGGATTGGAGATCAAATGTTTCAGATGATTATTATTTGAGGGTATTTCTAATTTGTTTTACCATTTAGAAATGAGTGCGCTTTATCTATTCCCACCATTTGAAGACGTGTTTTATTTTTTTTACACAAATTCACTTGTATATTAAAGTAGTCGAAACGTTAGTATTTGGTCCCATATTCTTAGCATGTGACTACATCAAGCTTGTGGCTCTACAAACTTGTTGGATGTATCTACAGTTTATTTTGGTTGCGTTTCGGATTGTACGGATGTACGCTGAGAGTCGGGACGCAAATTCAGGGAGCGAATACGTTAAAGAAATAAATGAGCAAAACCAGAAACACAAACAGCGCATCGACATGAAACAGGAACAATGACGACTGGGAAAGAAAATGAAGGGCAGGTAATCAAGGATGTGATGGAGTCCAGGTGAGTGTCATTATGCGTGTAACGGTGGTGACAGGTGTGCTCTGACGAGCAGCCTGGTGACCTAGAGGCCGGAGAGGGAGCACACGTGACACGGATTATGTTTTGCCCAATAGGAACTGAATGGTGAATAATGTATTGTGTCATAAAAAGAGAATATGTTTTTGAACACTTCTACATTCATTTGGATAATCCTGAATGTATTGTGAATAATGATGAGTGAGAAAGTTACAGAGGAAATGCAAATAGTCCAGGTCGCCATTTCATTAATTGTTCAGCAGTCTTATGGCTTGGGGGTAGAAGCTGCAATGGAGCCTTTTGGACCTAGACTTGGCACTCTGGTACCGCTTGCCGTGCGATAGCAGAAAGAACAGTCTATGACTTGGGTGACTGAAGACTTTGACCATTTCTTGGCCTTCCTCTGACACCATGTAGTATAGAGGTCCTGGATGACAGGAAGCTTTGCCCCAGTGATGTACTGGGCCGTACGCACTACCCTCTGTAGCGCCTTACGGTTGGATGCCAAGCAGTTGCCATACCAAGCAGTGATTACAACCGGTCAGGATGCTCTCGATGGTGCAGCTGTAGAACTTTTTGAGGATCTGGGGACCCGTGCCAAATCTTTTCTCCTGAGGGGGAAAAGGCATTGTCGTGCCCTCTTCGTGACTTTCTTGGTGTGTTTTGATATGATCATCACATCATTTGGTGATGTGGACACCAAGGAACTTGAAACGCTCGACCCGCTCCACTACAGCCCCATCGATGTGAATGTCATGTTCGGCCCTCCTTTTCCTGCAGTCCACGATCATCTCTTTTGTCTTGCTCTTTTGCCACACTGCCAGGTCTCTGACCTCCCTATAGGCTGTCTCATCGTTGTCATTGAGGCCTTCCACCGTTGTGTCGTCAGCAAACTTAATGATGGTGTTGGACTTGTGTTGGACCTATACCCCGTGCTTTTTTTCACACTCAACAGTTCCCCTTGTGTATCAAGAATGGTCCACCGCCTAAAGGTCATCCAGCCAACTCCAGCCAGCTTTGGAGTCAACAGGCCAGCATCCCTGTGGAACGCTTTCAACACCTTGTAGTCCATACCCTGACAAATTGAGTCTGTACTGAGGACAAAAGAGGGTACAACTCAATATTAGGAATGTGCCGACACAATGTGTTGTACACTCAGTGTATTGCACCTGCCAGAAAGTGCACTTTATAGCCTCATTAAATGTGTGTTTTTTGAATGGAGAAAATGTCTATATTTCATGTCATTTCCCCCTCATATGTTGTCCAAGCCTGAACAGTCAGTACAGGAGCAGGATGATTTAGCTGACACGTCATGTGACCACTCGTTTGCAGAAGCAGCTTCAGGCAGCACACCAGGGCTACAACGAGCTGGGTTACAGTATGTGCTGTTGCTACGGCTGCTTACTGCCGCCAGGCAAATCTACAAATGCACCCTTCTGCTTTACCTAGCAGTCTCACACATGGTGGTTATTCAAAACACCCAGTAAGGCATACAGTATGTCTGTCTGTGTGTGGGAGGGTGCAAAAGGACATGTATTTGTAGTGAGCTGTTTCCCTTTGTCATGTGTATGCAACAAGGCCATGCCCACTATCACCACCACTACCAATCATCCTGGACCCCAGGAAGGGGATCCCTAATAAATACAAAATACTAATGAAAAATACAACGCCCTGTAAAATGCAGATAGAGATATACTCCACCCGGCTGGATGCACACACTAATGATTAGTCATGAATGGAAGGAGGGAAACGCACACACTCACGCTCACATATGTACACACACACACACTCTTTCTCTGGCTCTGCCCTGCCTGTGCTGCTCCCCTGCCGTCATAGTGATGTGAGAGCAAGAGGGAGGGGAAAAGAGAGAGCAGGAGAGGGAGGGGAAAAGAGAGAGCAGGAAGAAGGAGGTAGGGAGGGGCCCGTGAGCCAGAGAAGGAAGGGGAGGGTGCATAGAGGGAGAGCCAGAGAGAAACAGCAGTGCTGCATCGGTGGAACGAGGGAGGGAGGGAGGTGGAAGAGGGAGTGAGCAGCGAGAGAGAGAGAGAGATCCAGAGGAAGAGAGGGGGGCTTCCAGACTGGATGGGCCCAGCAGTGCCTTGATGGAGCATGGGCCAGGTTCTAGGATTCTCCCACTGCAGTGAGTGTGTCGGCTTTTCTCTGACTGTCTGTCTGTCGTTCGCATCCCCATATATCTGTACAGCATCTGTAATAGCCATATGCGTGGCCATCGATCTCCCCTCTCCCTCTCTTTCTCTCGCTCCCTCCCTTGATGAACACACGGTTGAACGGATGGATTGATGCAGTGTTGTAGCAGACACACCTTTTTATTTTCCTTTGTAGGGACCTATTGCAGATGTGTGTGTGTGTTCTCAGGGTGTGTAGGCTGTGTGTGTGTGTTTTCATTGACTGAGCACCGGGTGTGTGTGTGTGTGTGTGTGTGTGTGTGTGTGTGTGTGTGGTGTGTGTGTGTGTGTGTGTGTGTGTGTGTGTGTGTATGCAGGTGTTTTCATTTTAGCCAGGGCTTCTTTTACAGTTACCAGCTGCTTGATTTATTGGATGATCTGAGGCTGCAGGCTAGTTAATGTAGTTAAGACCTCCCCCCTGCCTGCTCTGCCAGAGCTGATCTCTACTGTAGGAGAGGGGACATAGTTAGCTGTTAGCATAACGCATACAAACACCAATGAAATTGCTTTTAAAGACTGGGTAATGGCTTAGAAAAAGGCTACTCAAATACCTGGATTTGAGCCATGGATTCTCCTAAAAAATACAAATGCAACCATTTTTATTTCTTCTCTCAGTCTCATTTTAATGAATTGAGACACTATAGAAACACATTTACACAATTGGAAGCACGTAATCTGTCTGAGAATAGGCTATGTGTGGTAATGCTTTTGAATGTGATACAATGCTTTATATTGAGAGGGAAACTTATCTCGATAGTGTCTGCTCTCCAGCCTTACATGCAAATAGGCCTTGGTGAAAAGTTGCAGACATAGAAATAGAAGGAAGAGAGGAGAGGAGTTGTAGACATAGACGTTATAGAAGTGTCTCCAGTTTCACATAAGAGTGGCCAAACGGCAGTCCTTAATCAGTTTTTAAGATACAAATAGTCTGTTTTGCACTGTACATTTCACAATTGTGGTTATGATAGTTCCCCAGCCAATGGTAATAGGCATGTCTCTGATTAATCTTGTTCTTTTTCTTCCAGAGGAATATGGTTCTGTCTCCTCCACGCCTGATTCAACACCTCCCTGTACTGACGGTAACATCACACAATGCATACATACAGTAGAGGTTTAGAAATGGACCGTGTGAATGATTGGACTTTGTATGTGAGAATCATCATTTGGAGAAAAAAAAAACATACTATGACATGTCTACAGGTCTAACCTGAAGATGATTGTGTCCATTTGTTTGCTTGAACGCTTTTGTAGCCTTTCGGAATAATGAGATCTGGAAAGATTACTCCCATCAAAAGTGTCTTGCACCTTTTTGGATGTTGCCCTCTCATTCAGACAAAGCATGTTGTGCTTCATTGGGCTTTCAACTCGGCGCTCAAAGACATCAGAGGATATGTAGATGAGAAAGCGACGTCAAACGGCTCCTCCGTAGACATTAACGCCACAGAACATGTGATATGTCTATGGAATGACATTGCGTGCTGGTATAGCTTTCTCCCAGGATGAACGATTTCGCTGTAGTCTATGGCTAAATGTATAGGTTTTCTGCAATGAAAGCCGACACAATTTTCAACATGTAACATTGACACAGGACCGGATAACAAATGTAAAAATACAAAAATACTCAAATCAATATAGGTTTTACTTTGAGGCTTTTCCTGTGCCTGTTCTCTCCAGGTGGGAATGAGGAGTCTGAGCTGTACGACCTGCAGACGGCCAGGGAGTGGTCTGACGAAGAAGACGGGGGTCCGGAGGATGATGACGGTGGAGCTTCATCCCCCTCCATTTGGGGGACCCCGAGACAGAACTCCTTCGAGCCCACCTTCTCCTACATCGCCATCGCCGAGGCCGAGGCAGGCGGAGCCTCGCGACATCATCGTGACTCATCGTCAGGGAGCCGGCGGAGGGGCGGGGCCAGGGGAGGCCGCACCTCCCTGATCCGCACGGACACCGTGGAATCGCTCCTCCCCCTGGACTCCCCCGACGTGGAGTGGGACCCCCACATCTTCCTCACCCTAGAGGATGAGGAGGAGAGGGAGAGGGAGGAAAGGGAGAGGGACCCCCACATCTTCCTCACCCTAGAGGATGAGGAGGAGAGGGAGGAAAGGGAGAGGGATGTCCACAGACAGACTGTGACAGTCCAGGATTCTCTCCTAGATACTGACATTGAACCTCAAGAGAGGGACACAGAGACCCAGAGAGAGGAGACAGAGCCCCTGGAGCCCCAGCACTACAGTCCCTCTGACAGCCACCAGGGTGAGCCCACTATGGGGCAGTGGGGGTGGGGTGGGGTGGGGCTATCTAGATGAGTGGGTAGATGGGATCAGGGTAGATATACCTGCATGGAGCTACATTTATAAAAGCAGGAGATACTGCATCTTTTCAGGCTTTCTAGACCCTGAAATCACACTGTGGGCGAGCATATTGCTCCAGGGTAAATGGGTGTAACCTCCATGTTTGAAAATGGGAAGTGTGTCCCATTTGATAGTACATAACTGTGACAGACTGTGTTAGTTTGTGTGTGTGTGTGTGTGTGTGCGTGTGTGCGTGTGTGCGTGCGTGCGTGACCACAGATGAAGTCAGACACCACTGTGCTTTAGACTCCCTGGACAGCATGCTCTCTCCTGTTGTTTAGGATCAGGATGAGCACTTTTGTTAATAAGATTGCAAAATCCCCACCCATTGTAAGGTAGGTGAGGCTCAGGTAAATAATGACGTCGTTAGATAAATTACATTTGTAGTTGATCTATTGCGACCTGCCTGTAGACTAACTTGATGCAGGGCAATGACCTCGTCACAATTACCTTGTGTCCTGTTTCTCAGCAGCATCACCACCCCCTGAGCCTGAGTCCCTCGTAACCATGGAAACCACCGCCCCACTGCTCACGGCTGTGCGACCAAGAGGCGGCCTCACCGATGACGTGTCATCCACTTCCTCCACCTCCATTGGTCGAAACACTCAGGAAGAGCTGGTTAGCGAACAGTGGTTCTCGGTGCTCAACCTATCAGGCCCTACGATATGCACCCACATAGCAGGTAACGTTTGTAGCACATCTTACCTATTTTTATGTGACTTTCCTATCTTGGAACTACCTTTACAATTTGAGCATCTACCATCCCCTTGCCGGAATCATTCTATTTGACTTCTGTGACATTATCTTACGTCCGATAGTGCGTCTGCACTGATAGTTCATGTCAACGCGGTCGTGTTAGAATGATGCCATCTGCCGGAAGACAGTGACCCCTACCCCGTTACCTCCCTCCCATCTCTGTCCTCGATATGCTGCTGAGAGCACAAAGCATTCCCTCTCACTGCCTGAGTAACATAGACCCTGGAATATATTTTTGCTGTGAGCCCTGTGTGTTTCATTGTGTCAAGGGGTAATGGGCTAATTCCACCAAAAATCATTCCTGCTCTGTCTGTATGTATGTCTGCTGGGACATACACGCTGGCACCCTAATCTTTCCGTTTCCCTTTGGTCACTGTACACATGATAAAGAGAATGTGAGACAGGGCAGTGAAGGAAAGAGGGAGAGAGAGAGACCAAGTGTGAGACATTAAATCTATCTTCTCTGGCCTCCATGGTCGATATGGATGACTCTTCAAGGGGGATGCCACTCAATATGGACCTCCGTCATATCCTCCAATCTTATTATAGTGGGTGGACTGGGGGGTGGCTGGCCCGGCGGCTGGGTGGACTGGGGGCTGGGTGTACTGTTCTGCCCACCCCCCTCTCACTGACCCTGGGTGATTAATGACTGGTCAAGCTGTTGACAGGCTTTAAGGGTTTCTAGATCATGTAAAGCAAACCATCTGGTTTCTATATCAGATATGTCAGAACACATTTGACTCCCCGTGTTTATTGTGAGGTTAGACTAGCTGGTTACAGGTTAGACTACTGCTATGCATATCTGAATAGAGGTTATTTGCGCACGCATGCCATCTAGAACCTAAAAGGGTTCCTTGGCTGTCATAATAGCAGATCCCTTCGAAGAAGCCTTTTTGGTTCCATATAGAACCCGTTTGGGGTTCCACGTAGAACCATTCCCACGGAGGGTTCTACCTGAAACCGAAAAAGGCTTCTACCTGGAACCAAAAAGGGTTCTCGTATGGGGACAGCCGAAGAACCCTTTTGGAACCCTTTTTCCCTAAGAGTTTGTACCTACTGGTAGGACGGTACTGTTTGTATCTCACAATAATGTGTTTTTACTTCTATACCTTCTCCTTTGCTAGCTGTTGTCTGTCCTGTCTCTGCTTACATAAGTGTGTTATGTAATTCTCCGTCTGTGTCCATGTGCGTTTTTCGTCTCTGTGTGAGTGTTTTTTCCTCTGAATGGGTTTGTGTGTCGTCGTTGTCTGTGGTTATGTCTCTTTGCGTCTCTATGTTATCCACCATGGCCATCTATGTGTATGCCAACGTGTGTGTGTGTGTGTGTCTCAAGATTTGTCTCTGTCTCAGGTCAACATATACAGTATATGCATGTACTACGTGTGAATAAGTGAATATATTTGGCATCTATCTTATCTCTGTATCTATCTATGCTGTAGTCTACATGAGTCTTGAGGGGGGCGGGCCCTATTGGGCTGATTATTTTGGAGTGAAAAGTCTCTGTACTGCTGACGGGGCAGGGGAGGCCAAAAACAGCTCAGCGTGGCAGGGAGAGAGCAGGGGGACTGAGAGAGAGACAAACAGAGAGAAGGGGGGATCGCCTGAGCAGCAACCAAAATGGCCAACATAAACGGTAAGACCCTGGGCTCAGAGAGACAAGATGGAGATATTATGAGACGGTGTGAGCCGGCACACTGAGATCTATCAGTGAATTGACTAGGTGGGGAGGCAGGTGACCTATTGAATGGGCAAAGCAGTGTCTCGTTTCAGACATTGGCACAGTTAGAATTACAGTACCTGTCGTCCTCAGACGTCGGGGCGTTTCCACATGTAGGGACTGACTGTCTGTCCAGTGTAGAGCTGTGCATTTAGTGACTGTGGCTTTGGAGAGGAGTCTGAACGCCAGGAGACCAGCTACAGCCTAGGGTCTTTGGGGAGATTTTGACCACTCACTGACCAGTGAGTGTTTGAGACCGTTCCAACTTTGCAGAGGTGTGTGTGTCTGCCTGCATATTGATGGGATTGTTTCAGGCGGGTTAAGAGTGTCCTAAGGAGTGTTTTAGATGGTGGCGACTAGGGTTTTGACGATACCAGTATCGCAACATTTTTTCCATGGCACAAAAATTCAACTCTTTGGTCCTTTGAAAACCTGCTCATTCTGGCCTTAGTGGTGACCACCCAGAGTTGTGTTATAGCTTGTTACAGCATGTAGGGACCATATATGTGATTGTTTGTGTGTAGGTAAGAGGCTAGTAGTGTAATGAGCTGATCTGTGCCCCATCTGACAGGGTTACCTCTTTGGGCAGCAGGGTTGGCAGAGCCAAGGTGTTTCACAGGGCTACTCTGGGACTTCCTGCATGCCCCGTAGTGTTAAAATGGCTGGGTGGTGGTTTTGGTTGGGGTGGTAAATAAAATGCCAGGTCAGGCTGTGAATTGGTTGACTGGTGATTTTATTATGTTGTAGTAAAGATTGAGTCAGTCAGTCAGTCATTCAGTCAGTCAGTCAGTCAGTCAGTCAGTCAGTCAGTCAGTCAGTCAGAGTAGTCAGTCAGTCAGTCAGTCAGTCAGTGTAATCAGTCAGTCAGTCAGTGCTCAGCTCTGTGGTGGTTAGATCAGTCAGAGGAGTGCTGCATTGTATTTCCTCATGGTGTAAGAGTATGCGGAACTTGGCAAAGATAGAGAGGTTTCTCTAAGATTATGGCAAATACGGCTTTTAATTTGGTGTGTGTGTGCACGCGCGTGTGACTCCCCCTTCCCACTTCCTATTGTCTGTACTATTCTCAGAGAGTTCATTATATCACTATATTAACATTAACCAATATAATCGTGACTTAGTATAGAGTCAATCTATTGGACCGTCAAATGAGGTGTTTGTTTTGCCCCGGCTTGTTGTGGTATGTCTTCCTTTTCTTAGTGCACTTAGTCTGTGCATTTAACAGTGTTACCATGTGCTGGTCAATGTCGCAAAGTGCCAACACATCAGAGAGCTGTATGCTACTGTACTGTAGTTCCAGCTGTTGGGACAGTGGGCAGATGTGTGTGTGTGTGTGTACTGGAGGCTTTCAGGGTATTAATAGTGTGTGGTAATGTTTATAAATAGTCCTCCTGCTGGTCAGGTATATCAGTGCACTCTATTCTAATTTCCAGGGCCAGGCTCACTCATAACACTGATAGCCATGGAGTAACGACCACATGTCTTTGTCACTACAGTTTACCACCTCCGAGTTCAGCTTCATTACACTGTGCTATCAGTGTTTTGGCTGTAATTACTCTGTTGGTCGGGAGCTACTGCTACTTATTCCATGGAGGGATCAGGCCAGGGGAGCCTCCATTTTGGCTCTGAGAGGGCCCAGTCGCAGTGGCTCCAGTTGCTGGGTGACTGATCGAGGGAGACGGACAGGGTGCAGAAAGGGGGTGGAAGCGGGCTTGAAGATTGTCAGCAGGTGCTCTCCGAGGCAACATTTAAATTCAGGGTTCCTGCTCCCTCCTCTCCTCTTTTCTTTCCTCTTCTCTCTCCTTTCATCTACACAGTGCGCGGGCTATATTAAGCCCAGGCCTAGACTTGACATCTCCCCCTGCTCCTGTCTGTGTTTTCTCTCTGCCTGGTGACCACTGTCCCTCTGCTCTGCCTACGCACGGCTGAAAGGCCTTCTGGCCCACTGAGCACTGGAGAATCAGAGACAAACAGGGACTGACTGGCTGGTGATGCTGTGGGGGTTTTGTATAAGGCACATAGGCAGGAACAGGGAGGAGGAGAGACTCTTGCAGCTCTGACTGTCCCTGCGTCCGTTAGCAACCAACTAAAATAATCTGAGGAAGTGTCAGATGCATGGGCTTGTCCCCTCCCCCACCTTGCCTCAATGAAGACCATGTTGGCTTCCACTCTGTTTCTCATTGGTTTATACTTGAATTGAACATGTAGACAATGCATCTAACTTTCTTATTTTTCTACCTATTCTCCCTCTTGTCGATTCCCCTCTCCGTCCCGTCTATCCTTCTCTGGCTCCTCTACTCTCCCCTCCTCTCCTCAGTGATGGATCTGATCTACTGGAAGGACACAGAGCGTACAGGCATGGTATTCACAGGGCTGATGGTGGGTTTGCTGTCCTTGTTCCAGCTCAGCATCATCACAGTCATCTCCACCATCTCCCTGGGCGCCCTGTGCTTCACCGTCTCAGTCAGCCTCTACTATAAGATCCTGCACGTGCTCAACATGGGAGACGGAGTGCCCCCCTTCAAGTGAGTGGCTGGCCACCTGGCATGAGATGGGATAGAATGGGGGTGGGGAAGTGTTCCTATTACACCTGGAGGGGGTTCTCTTCTCTCAATGTAATCATGTTCTCTCCTCTCCATTCTCTTTGTCTGTCCTCTTCTCTGCTCTTTTAAAAATATTTCCCCTTTTGTCCTTTATTCCTGTCTTCTTCCTCTCCTCTCCCCTCTTCTTTTCCTATTTCCTCTCGCCTTTCCTCTCCTATTTCCTCTCATCCCCCACTCCCTTCCACTCTTGTTTATCTCCTCTCTTCTCTAATAACATTGTGGGAGTGGCATTCGGGAATAGGTTCTTAATTGGCTGGATTCCCTCACCTCCCAAAATAAATCCTGTCTGGGATCACAGTCCGGTGGGCTTGTCTTTAAGAAAACTGCAGTTTTTTCTTAGGTTAACCACTGCTGTGTGACAAATTAGTTGATAGAATTCATCCATCGTGATCCGAAAGGACATTTTGACTTGAATATCTGTGCTGATGAAAATCATTGAGGCATAAGACGACAAACCGTGTTCTGCGTCATGACGCTCGTGGCGACAATCACTCATTTTCTATCCAACACTGCCTCTTTCCTCCTTTCCCATTGGTCCTGAACTCTATCTCCCTCTTTCTCCATCACTCCCCCTCTATCACTCTGTCTTTTAATGTGCCCTCCGTTTCTACCCCCCTCTCTTTCTGTCCTCAGGGCGTATCTAGATTTGGATATCAGTTTCAGTGGGGAGCTGGCTGACCAATACACGCAGAAGGTCATCGTTGCAGTCGTCTCTGCTGCTAATTCACTCAAGAATCTCTTCCTGGTTGGAAACCTCTTCGACTCTCTCAAGGTGAGACTGCCTAGGTGTTGGATCTCATTGATCTTCGTCTAGAAAGGGCCAGGATATGGCAGTACCTTTTTTATATGCTCTCCTTCAAGAGCTCCTCTCAAGTCTCATTCATTCACTTAAAACTTCTTCAGGGTTGGTGGGTCCCCTGCGGGACGGTTGAGCTAACGCGGGCTAATGCGATTAGCATGAGGTTGTAAGTAACAAGAACATTTCCCAGGACATAGACATATCTGATATTGGCAGAAATCTTAAATTCTTGTTAATCTAACTGCACCAATTTACAGTAGCTATTACAGTGAAAAAAGACCATGCTATTGTTTGAGGAGAGTGCACAGTTTTGAACATGAAAAGTTATTAAAAAGTCTTGATACAACATTTTGAACAGAAATGCAATGGTTCATTTGATCAGTCTAAATCTTGGCACATACACTGCTGCCATCTAGTGGCCAAAATCTAAATTGCACCTGGGCTGGAATAATACATTATGGCCTTTCTCTTGCATTTCAAATATGATGGTACCAGATCTTTTACCAGATCTATTGTGCTATACTCTCCTACATTCCTTTCACATTTCCACAAACTGCGAGGTGTTTCCTTTCAAATGGTACCAATAATATGCATATCCTTGCTTCAGGGCCTGAGCTACAGGCAGTTAGATTTGGGTATGTCATTTTAGGTGAAAATTGAAGAAAAGCGGCCGATCCTTATTAAGGTTCAAATAACTTTTTACACAAGGAAGCTCTTCAGAATGGCATAGACCTTTTGTCCCTCAAAACATGCCCTTTCTCTCTCTGCCTCTCTCTCTCTTTTCATCTCCTTCCCTTCTCCTCCTTGTCTCTTGAACCCAGTCCATGAGGCCATCTTGTCGTTGTGGATTTACTTCAACCTTACTACATCTAGCTGTCTGTTCTCGACTCTCTTTCCTTCGAGCAGACATCCCTCCCTCCTCTCTCTCTATCCACCTTTTTCTCTTCCTCTGCTCTGTACTGGCATCAGCCTGCCTCCCCGCTCACTGGAGATGACGACGTTGTCATGCCCACCGTCGTCAAATGACAAATGACGACTGTGTTTCCTAACAAGACCACTATCAAAGACCGCTGCTGTCATACCTACAAC
The DNA here is from genome assembly GCF_057628025.1 of Oncorhynchus mykiss. NCBI lineage: Eukaryota > Metazoa > Chordata > Actinopteri > Salmoniformes > Salmonidae > Oncorhynchus > Oncorhynchus mykiss. The sequence continues at coordinate 7,688,940 of NC_143048.1, forward strand.
TCACTGTGGTTCATATGATTGTGATAATCGTGCACATATGGTCCCGCCGCTTTCAGCGTTCCCTGGTTTCTGTGGGCATCGGAGTGTGATGCAAGCAAACTGGCAGCAAGCGCAATTGCAAGTTGGGGGAGGCTAAAACAACATAGTGCTCACGCAAAGGTTACTTTTGACAGTTTGCCAAAGGTTCTCGTCCTTTCCCTCTCCCCATCCTATGTATGTGTTTCATACAGAACATGTATGACATTTCTCTGTGTGTATTTCAGTCACACTCTAGGTCAGTCCTGACATATTGATGAAGCGTGTTCCCTTGTCGGAGTCACACAACATGTACGGCAAACTTCCGACTAGTAATTCAATCAAATTAAATTCTAATCTGAATCTCAGTTCGTTATGAAATGATACAAGGTTTCTGCTAGAAACATTCTTTTTAGACTTCGTTCATTTTCTCTCCAGTTTTCCTGGGACAGTAGAAGGAAAACATTGGCACATTAAATCAACAACAGTCATGTGACTTGCACCATAATGCTTTAGGGTTAAATGTAAATTTACAGCAGGAGTACTTAGTGTGACTTATCACAGTTAGTGAGAGCCAGTGTGACTGTACCACGTAGCCTTAAGCCTGAGCCCCAGAAGCCGCAGAGCCCCCTTGGTCTCAACCCTGACCTGGCCGGTATGTGACATGGGACACAGGTGGCTGTTAACCCAGTTACAGGGTACGAGAGGAGTTTCGTCTTCTCTGAGAAGGGGGTGTCCCGTTTCAGGATGGGGGCATGGGCCCTAAGTGACAACCCACTGAGCTATATTACACCAACTCCACAAGGGTTAAGGGTGGATGATCTGGGAAATATGTACTCATTCATTTGTATGATGCGTGCATTCATTGACATTTTACATGTGAGTCATTTGGCAAACGCGCCTATCCAGAGAGACTTACAGTTAGTGCATTAATTTCAAGATAGCTAGGTGGGACAACCACATATCTCAGTCCTAGTAAGTAAATTTTTCCTCAATAAAGTAGCTATCGGGAAAGTCAGAGCTAGTAAGGAGGGGGGAAAAGTCAAGTGCGAGTGTTAGTTCACGAAAGGTTTTGAGGGGGTGCGAGGGGGGGGGGGGGGTTGCTGTGGGATTATTTAAGATACTCTTTGCAACACATTTACCACAAGCTTATGCATCCTAAGTCTTTGGCGGTCCTGTACCACTCAGTTGGTAGAGCATGGCGCTTGCATCGCCAGGGTAGGGGGTTCAAATCCCGGGGGCCGCCCATACTTCAAATGTATGCATGCATGACTGTAAGTTGCTATGGATAAAAATCACTTGTTAAATATATTTATATTTTGATGGCATTTGCTATGCTTATTGCAGAGAGTACATTCAAATTGTGCGTTGTGTATGTGGAGCTCACTGTGTTTCCTCTCGTTCTTCTCAGCTCCTGGCTCTGATGTACCTGGTGACTTTCCTGGGAGACCTGTGTAATGGCCTTACTGTGCTCATCATTGGTGAGAATCACAGACACAGTTGGAATCAGTATTCAAATAACTTTATTGAATTGCCATTCAATAATCATGATGGCCATTTGTCCTGCAGAGACTGATACCATTGGCTGATGCATGCCGACATTGTCGAATATTGCACTTCTAGTATTTCAGTTGAAGACGGGGCTTATATTGTTTTATCAACAGCCTTTTGATTTGAATAAAAGGGCTTGCCATGTTGTTAGTCTGAAGAAGCTACTTACTCAATCAGAAAGCTTAACACATGCCATCTCCTCCCCTTCTGTCCTCTTCTCCAGGTGTGATCGCTCTATTCTCTCTACCGCTGGTCTACAGGCAGCACCAGGTAAAACCTCACTCACGCTGCTGACAACTGCTCTCTTGATTTATTCACTGAGTTGTTCAAATGAAGTGAGTTTCTCGCCAATACTTCTTTTGACGTTCCAGGCAAAAGTGGACGGCTTCGTTGCAGGAATTCAGGCCAACGTGGACAACGCCAAGGACATGTGAGTATGGCGCCATCTTTCGTCACGACGGTGGAATGCAACATTCCTCTTTCCTTCCTGTAGTTTTCCATTGCAGCTCTGCAGACCCTGAACTAATTTCTGAATAACTGTGACATTTACTCAATGTGTAATGGCTGGCAGTATTGGAGAAATGGTATGGAAAAAAACCTATAACCTTTTGTCAAATGACCAAAGTAAATGAGATCATGTGACATTGACTCCTCTCTTTAATACAGTCTCCACAGAATTGCCCAAGGTGGTGGTCCCACCCCTGACACAACCCCTGGCGGTGCCAAGCCCAAAACACAATGAAGAGTCATGGAGGACAGGAGAGGAGGATGAGGAGCAGAGAAGAGGAGGAGTTACAGGCTGTCACTCAGATGTCTTACTCAGTAGTCTGTTCTCAGAGCTCCAGAACGTGAAGTTTCTGAGATGGGGGGGGGGGGGGGGGGTCAAACCATGGGGTTGGGAAATGATGATACTGTATACTGTATGGTGAGATAGGGTAGGTTGCTAGTGGGTGAGGATGAGGGAACGGGAGTGATATATGGACGGGAGTTGTTGCTGTTTCGAAGGAAGGTTTAAGACACACAGCTCAGTGTTAAATGACCTACATGGGTGATTGTGGCTTGAATGATAGAGACTGGCAGTCCAGTAAAGTAATAAGACTGATTGGAACCTCGAACTCTAGGAGACCTGTGTGTTCCTTATTGACAGCTGTATATCTGAACAGAGGGAAGTAAAAACTTCAGAATAGAGTCCAGCGGGACTGGAGTTCACCAGGAGCTAGGACAGGGTCAGGCCCGGGTCAGAGGTTAGAGTTCACCAAACTAGAGTTCATCATTATTCATGGCAGCCTAACACTTGGAATCAGGATGTGTGTGTGTGTGTGTGTGTGTGTGTGTGTGTGTGTGTGTGTGTGTGTGTGTGTGTACACAGTATGTGTGAGTTGACATGCAGCTTGCTGATCTGAACCCGTTACCTGAGAGCTATTAAAACCACAATTTGTTATTTTAATTTCAAATGTTCTGTTTCTTTTTGCCCACATGAATCATCCACACGTCTGAGATTTGTATTCCTCAACGTTGAACGTCTTCCATTCTCATTTCACCAGTCTATACACCCAGTCAAGTTTCTCAAATTAGCCCCACCTTCAACTGTAGGATACAACAGCACAGTCAGAACCAGGCCTCTAAATGCCTTTTCTGGATGAATGAATGATTGAAAATGTACACAAAAATTGAGGTAAAAATTAATTTGGGTAATACAGTACAGAATATTTAAGGTAAAACCAGATCTCTGATGATGGAGTATTGAAACAATTATATGAATCTCCTTCATCGCAGAGGAGCACATACAGTGCCTTGCGAAAGTATTCGGCCCCCTTGAACTTTGCGACCTTTTGCCACATTTCAGGCTTCAAACATAAAGATATAAAACTGTATTTTTTTGTGAAGAATCAACAACAAGTGGGACACAATCATGAAGTGGAACGACATTTATTGGATATTTAAAACTTTTTTAACAAATCAAAAACTGAAAAATTGGGCGTGCAAAATTATTCAGCCCCTTTACTTTCAGTGCAGCAAACTCTCTCCAGAAGTTCAGTGAGGATCTCTGAATGATCCAATGTTGACCTAAATGACTAATGATGATAAATACAATCCACCTGTGTGTAATCAAGTCACCGTATAAATGCACCTGCACTGTGATAGTCTCAGAGGTCCGTTAAAAGCGCAGAGAGCATCATGAAGAACAAGGAACACACCAGGCAGGTCCGAGATACTGTTGTGAAGAAGTTTAAAGCCGGATTTGGATACAAAAAGATTTCCCAAGCTTTAAACATCCCAAGGAGCACTGTGCAAGCGATAATATTGAAATGGAAGGAGTATCAGACCACTGCAAATCTACCAAGACCTGGCCGTCCCTCTAAACTTTCAGCTCATACAAGGAGAAGACTGATCAGAGATGCAGCCAAGAGGCCCATGATCACTCTGGATGAACTGCAGAGATCTACAGCTGAGGTGGGAGACTCTGTCCATAGGACAACAATCAGTCGTATATTGCACAAATCTGGCCTTTATGGAAGAGTGGCAAGAAGAAAGCCATTTCTTAAAGATATCCATAAAAAGTGTTGTTTAAAGTTTGCCACAAGCCATCTGGGAGACACACTAAACATGTGGAAGAAGGTGCTCTGGTCAGATGAACCCAAAATTGAACTTTTTGGCAACAATGCAAAACGTTATGTTTGGCGTAAAAGCAACACAGCTGAACACACCATCCCCACTGTCAAACATGGTGGTGGCAGCATCATGGTTTGGGCCTGCTTTTCTTCAGCAGGGACAGGGAAGATGGTTAAAATTGATGGGAAGATGGATGGAGCCAAATACAGGACCATTCTGGAAGAAAACCTGATGGAGTCTGCAAAAGACCTGAGACTGGGACGGAGATTTGTCTTCCAACAAGACAATGATCCAAAACATAAAGCAAAATCTACAATGGAATGGTTCAAAAATAAACATATCCAGGTGTTAGAATAGCCAAGTCAAAGTCCAGACCTGAATCCAATCGAGAATCTGTGGAAAGAACTGAAAACTGCTGTTCACAAATGCTCTCCATCCAACCTCACTGAGCTCGAGCTGTTTTGCAAGGAGGAATGGGAAAAAATGTCAGTCTCTCGATGTGCAAAACTGATAGAGACATACCCCAAGCGACTTACAGCTGTAATCGCAGCAAAAGGTGGCGCTACAAACTATTAACTTAAGGGGGCTGAATAATTTTGCACGCCCAATTTTTCAGTTTTTGATTTGTTAAAAAAGTTTGAAATATCCAATAAATGTCGTTCCACTTCATGATTGTGTCCCACTTGTTGTTGATTATTCACAAAAAAAATACAGTTTTATATCTTTATGTTTGAAGCCTGAAATGTGGCAAAAGGTCACAAAGTTCAAGGGGGCCGAATACTTTCGCAAGGCACTGTATGTTCTTCTGTTCATGCATCAGAAGTATTTATGCAAAGGAGTTTAAAAAATAAAAGGTGGAAAAATCGGAAGACCTTTGAAGGGGGTAGTATTACCCAAACATTGAACCCCCATCACCCACACAGAGGGTACTTCTAGCCTAACATCTCGTGGACAGATGCACGCAACATAGGATGGTATCGTAGTCTGTCAACAGACTGCGGGATGCAACGACTAACAAGGAACTTTGTTCCAGTGTGCAGATTTTTTCATCACTAATAATTTGGACAAAACAAGATTCCAAGGGGGTTCGTATCTTTCAAATTTTGGAAAGGGAGAAGACATTTGGCCCATGCTTGAGCTGAGAGTTTCCTTTTAGGGTTGTGGAGACTGCGATAGTCTCAGTATCTTTTCTTATGAACTCAGCAAAGAAAGACACGTCCCTTTTTCAGGACCCTGTCTTTAAAAGATAATTCGTAAAAATCAAAATAACTTCACAGATCTTCATTGTAAAGGGTTTAAACACTGTTTCTCATGTTTGTTCAATGAACCATAAACAATTAATAAACATGCACTTGTGGAACGGTCGTTAAGACACTAACAGCTTACAGACGGTAGGCAATTAAGGTCACAGTTATGAAAACTTAGGACACTAAAAGGCCTTTCTAATGACTCTGAAAAACACCAAAAGAAAGATGCCCAGGGTCCCTGCTCATCTGCGTGAACATGCCTTAGACATGCTTCAAGCAGGCATGAGGACTGCAGATGTGGCCTGGGCAGAGCTACAGTGAGACAGGACGGACAGCTGATCAACCTCGCAGTGGCAGACCACGTGTAACAACCCCTGCACAGGACCGGTACATCTGAACGTCACACCTGCGGGACAGGTACAGGATGGCAACAACTGCTCGAGTTACACCAGGAACGCACAATCCCTCCATCAGTGCTCAGACTGTCTGCAATAGGCTGAGAGAGACTGGACTGAGGGCTTGTAGGCCTGTTGGAAGGCGGGTCCTCACCAGACATCACTGGCAACAATGTCGCCTATGGGCACAAACCCACCGTCGCTGGACCAGACAGGACTGGCAAATAGTGCTCTTAGTTTTGTCTCACCAGGGGTGATGGTCAGATTTGCGTTTATCGTCGAAGGAATGAGCGTTACACCGAGGCCTGTACTCTGGAGCGGGATCAATTTGGAGCTGGAGGGTCCGTCGTGGTCTGGGGCGGTGTATCACAGCATCATCGGACTGAGCTTGTTGCCATTGCAGGCAATTTCAACCCTGTGAGTTACAGGGAAGACATCCTCCACCCTCATGTGGTACCCTTCCTGCAGGCTCATCATGACATGACCCTCCAGCATGACAATGCCACCAGCCATACTGCTCGTTCTGTGCGTGGTTTCCTGCAAGACAGGAATGTCAGTGTTCTACCATGGCCAGTGAAGAGCCCGGATTTCAATCCCATTGAGCACGTCTGGGACCTGTTGGGCCGGAGGGTGAGGGCTAGGTCCATTCCCCCCAGAAATGTCTGGGAACTTGCAGGTGCCTTTGTGGAGGAGTGGGGTAACATCTCACAGCAAGAACTGGCAAATCTGGTGCAGTCCATGAGGAGGAGATGCACTGCAGTACTTAATGCAGCTGGTGGCCACACCAAATACTGACTGTTACTTTTGATTTTGACTCCCCCCTTTTTTTCAGGGACACATTATTCCATTTCTGTTAGTCACATGTCTGTGGAACTTGTTCAGTTTATGTCTCAGTTGTTGGAATCTTATGTTCATACAAATATTTACACATCTTAAGTTTGCTGAAAATAAACGCAGTTGACAGTGAAAGGACGTTTCTTTTTTTGCTGACTTTATATCTCCCCAAGAACCTAATTGAGCATCTGGCACAGTTTACGTGAAATATTAGTTCTGGGTTTCCGAGATTACATCTAGCCTGACAGTGTGTTTGGGAGCAATGACTCAATAGGTGCCCTTCTAAGAACAGTCGCATTAATGAATGACTTTGCTTGGCTACCCAAACTCCTTGCTCCGGGCCAAACACTACGCCACTACCACAGATGTTACTTTCTTCTCCGTAATGAGTACCTCCCCGACAATTTTTAGAACGTAAACACATTCTAGCCATTCTGATTGGTCCCAGAAACCGATGGGTTGGGCCAGAGCCAGAACACACGTGGGTAAAGCGGTGTTTGGAAAATGTGTCATTGACTTTGATCCTGGGGGTTCGAGACGATCCAATCGCTGGTGACTTTGTTTTGTACAACACCCCTCGTTTTGAAGTCACCACAAATGACTTAAACGATGGCAGTCTCAGACTGAAGTATGTAGCGGACATAGAGCAGTGGAACGATTCAATTTGAGTTGTCAGGGGAGTGAATCACTAGCTAGATAACTGCTTCTAGACACCTTCTGTAACAAGCCATTCAAGTTAGACTAAAACCAATCATTTTTTCGAGTCATTTCACAATAATGTAAAATCATCATCATCATCATCCATTTTGGTGTAAAGAAATATTTCAAAACATGCTGCCACTGAAATGCCCACCATCTATTACTTTAAGGTCCTCACCACAGCTTGGCAGTGTGCTTTAGTCGTGCACTAAACCTGCAAAGTTTTTTATGGGTACATTTTCTTCTGCCTTATAATTATTGTATGTTCTGACTCTGTGTGCAATAATGTTGGACTTGTATGTTAAGAATTAACTTTATCCCAGGACCTGATTAGATGTGGCTGATCACCTACACTTGACATCGCCTTCCCTTCTATAGTATGTTGCACTGATCTCACTACACAATCCTAGGGATGCCTGATGGCCCAGAGACCTGAACCCTTGGTAGATGGTGAATTGGAGGATGAGAGGTGAGATGGGTTATGGTTCACAGGAAGACTTTAGTAACTAATCCCTTAGAAGAGGCAAGGACAGGAGAGCAAGTCTTATCAAACCTCAAATTAAATGTCATTACTTGTATTATACATAGACCAACGTTAATTATTTTGTATGATCAAAAAACAAATGGGTACCCAAACGTTTCATTTTGCAATGAGATACTAAACACAAAATCTTGTCAAACAAATCAACATTTTTATGAGTCTAGTGTTTGATTCCTTTATGTGTTTTCCCACCACGTTGTGTGTGTGTGTGTGTGTGTGTGTGAGAGAGAGAGAAAAAGAGAAAGCGAGAGAGAGCGATAAGACTCCCGAGTTTTTGATATAAACGTTTTTAAGAAGCTAAACTAAAAGAAAAAGAAGGAGTGTTATCGTTGCCATTTGATGACTAGCTTTTTACCACTGGGAGGCGACAAAAGCCAATCCATGTACTGCAACAGTAATACCGTGTCACAGATTAATAGTGAAGGTGTCACTCCATTTTGATTTTGAATACGACATTTGCACTTGATCGACTGTGACTCTGCAGAACCTAATGTGCAAATATCCGCGAGGCTGAGATATCTTTAGAATTGATGATGGTAAAATTAACCAGAAATTACGAAATTGACTGAAAGTGCAGTACTGCTTGCTCAGGCCTCAAATATAGTGCAGTAGGCGACATAATGTATGGGCCGAGAGCAAACTCGACCATGGGCATTACTGGCGTTTCAGTTTGAGCATTTCTAAAAGAAATCGACACGTGACAGAAGGAAATTGGGGCATTTAAACTGGTTTACCTTGACAAGTCTCAACATGCCCTTACCTCAAACTAGGCGTTAAATGTGTATTAGTTCCGGTTTGTAGGCATATTGGCGCTGTCTTTTTGTTTAGTCTGTTCTCACTGTAGGACATCGCAATAATATTGCATCAGCCTAAATCTGTTAAAGGTGTGCCACAGTTCACTTTCAAACCAGCTGCTTGACAAAGCCGATTAATGTGAACAGTTGAAGGGTTCGGCCTCATTTTTTGTAGAATTATGTTTTGTGTTACTGGCCCTCATTTTAAATAGTTAGTTGGTAAATTGTCAAAAGGGAAATGCGTGTCAAAGTCCTCCAAAAGTTGCCTTTCCAGTTTTTCCCTTCCTGTTATATATTCTAAAATGAATAGGAACAGGGAATGGTGGGCTACACAATGCATCTCTATTAATTATTTGAGGTGTTCAATATACTACATTTGAATACAGTACGCCAGGGTTGTGAGCAAACAAACCAAAAACATTTTAATTTGTATAATTTTCGTTGTTAGACACAAGACTGTAAAATCACCAGGAAATCAGCTCAAAGTTATTTTAATTTAGAATATATCTTCCCAAGTGTACAAATGATTGATAACTATGTCCAGGCCCCCCGGTTGAATAACATTGGAGACCACCAGTGCAGTACACAAACCTCCAGGTACATGCATGTGCAAATTTTTCCACTGGCAGAAGGCGTGTCTATCAACTCGCTCCTTTCAAAACGCAGTAGTGGAGGAGAGGGGAGGGAATAGTCTAATCACGCTTGAAGTTATAAAGCAGACCACCCCCCTCCAATGTCTAACAGATTAGAGTAACGGGTTGGAGTATTCAAACCCGGGAGAAGTGACTGTTTTCACAGTTATTATTAGTTCTTTGGAAGATCACAAGACCGCTACTTTTGAATTATATATATATATACAAAAATGCTATAGACCAACCTGTCTACTTGACAAATATATTATAGGTTACAGAAGACATTCTCATGGTGCTCTCTTTATTTGCTCCTACTGGAGTAAGGAAAGGGTGTTTGTAACAAGTGCCGAATGTCACCTCCAGTTTCAATGGATTATAATAAGACCATGGCTCCTCCAGTGCCGCCGCACAAACACCAAACTACCCGGCCAGGCGAGGCTCAGGAGCGGGTGTTGAAGTGCGTACTACTCGGCGATGGAGCGGTCGGGAAGACCAGCCTGGTTGTCAGCTACACAACAAATGGCTATCCAACGAAATACGTCCCCACCGCGTTTGATGACTTTTCAGGTGAGTCAGTTAACCATTTTATTGTGGCACTATTCTTGGACAAAAATGATACATTTTCATCCTGTCGACATGAAATCTGCAACTTCCCAGCCAGATAAAATAATAAAACATGTTTTCTGTTGCACATTGCTACGTTTTGATTTTGACTATGGGTCAACAACACCCTTATATTGCACATTGCAATAAAGCCTTAACTGACCATAGTGCATGAACATCTGTTATATTGTAAAGGTGAAATGCGCTGGCTCTCCCTTGCAGCCACCCATTCTGCGGAACGAATCACCGAACTTTACTTGCCTGGATGGCTAACAGCAGACTGTCTGTTGCAGGTCTTTGTATTGTTTCACGCAAACTATACGTCCTGGTTTGTTCTATGTTCCAGTTGGCAGAGTTCCATTTTCCAAAATGCTGCCAGCGATGTTTTGTCTAATGTATGAAACAGTGGAAAACTTCAACAGTATACTAGTTGAAACTAACCTCCGTTGGCAAGTGATGAAAACCGCTGCACACAGTGACGTTATGTCATTATCACAGGAGAGGCCTATCCTTCCTTTTGAAATTTTCCCTATCAACTTTGATCTCAGGAAACCTCCACCAAAAACACAATGTCTGAATTCATCTAAACTTGCATGACATGATGAGGCTTGATTAGGAAAATGTGACACCCTCTTTATGCCCATCCAAAATGATAATTCGACACAGCTGCCCTTATGCGTTCATCAGCAATATGCATCTATTACAACCATTCTATTATTCTGAACACCTTACTAGACTTTTTCCAACTGCCATGGAAGGTTTTGAATGAGAATATTGCACATTTTGATAGGCTTATACACACACTAATATCATGAATATTCATCCCTTCCTCGCTGCCCTCAGAAATTGAAGTTGTAGGCCTAAACTGAACAGAACATGCTTGTTGAACATGTGCCGACATGGTTTTGGATTGCACAACTCTGGCCATTGTTGTCAGCCTTGACCTAAAAGCCACGTCTCTGCTATAGTGTAATGGGCACATCTGTTGCAATGGCTCTGAGCTGAGATTGTCTTTTTTTGCCCCAGTGACAGAGAGGGATTGTGCAGTTTGGGGCCCCCATTTGATGATGTCATGTATCTGTCCCTGGAATCGGAGCCCTCTTTTGAAAGCTGATTTCTGGGCAGTTATGCAATTTCACAGGTGACACTTGGGGTAGAGGAAAGAGAGGGGGAGGGCAGAGTTTTGGGCCCAAGTAGAATTCAAGGAAGATCACATGTCAGAGATTTGGGAAGGATTGCACAATGCGCACTTGGGTTTAATGAGGAGTAGTCCCTGCAGCTCTTTGATCAGGGGGCGTGACCGTATACCCCAGGCGCATTGTAAACGCTTCCATAAGCTTCACCACATTGGGCTCTTTTGAAACATGGCCTATAATGAAACTGCAAGTGGCATGACTCATAGCACTCTTCCAATCTGGAGAGGGTAATTGGGAGAGTCACTAAACAAACAAATCGGCTTTGTTTTCCTCTGTAGACAGCTTGGCAGGGGCTTTCAAAGCTTGAAAGAACACAGAATGTGATATGAAAGAGTAGTTATAGCCTCTACTTTAACTGGGTGAGTGGGTGGTCGAGACAAGGCCCCCACTCTGAGTTAGGGGGATGGGTGAGGTTTCTGTCCACTGTGTCCAGTAGGTATGAAGTATGTCAAACTGGCTTGTCAGAGGTCTCTCTCTCTCTCCCTCTCTGTGTGTGCATGTTTGTTTAAAGTGTCTGGTGGAGTAATGGGGAGGCCGATGGGACAATAGCTCTGCTGACAGCAGGTGATTTAACTCTCTCTCTCCCCCTCTCTCCCCCTCTCTCCCCCTCTCTCCCCCTCTCTCCCCCTCTCTCTCCCTCTCTCTCCCTCTCTCTCCCTCTCTCTCCCTCTCTCTCCCTCTCTCTCCCTCTCTCTCCCTCTCTCTCCCTCTCTCTCCCTCTCTCTCCCTCTCTCTCCCTCTCTCTCCCTCTCTCTCCCTCTCCTACAGCGGTGGTGCAGGTGGACGGACACCCTGTGAGACTACAGCTCTGTGACACTGCTGGACAGGTGAGAACAACAGCCGCACATCGACATGCAGCAGAGCAACCCTCCACATACTACATGCAGTGCTTCCATATAGTATGCTTCGCCAGTTGGTGCTGCGTCCACCGTTCTCTGTCACATGCATGTATGCCCAGAGGAGAAAGGATGCCGAGCCCCACTGAACTCCCCCGACGGCCGTTCTCCTTCTTCTGCTTGGTTCTCATACATGTCATGTGATTTTAGTGCCAGAGACCGTGTTTGGCTTTCGTCCACCACTCTTGCATGCCGTCTTTGCTGGCGGGTATTGCTCAGGGCAGAATTCTGGGGGCACCGTCTTATTTCCCAGGCTTTCCCACAACTCTGTGGCAGCTGTGGGGCCCGCTGGTGTCTCCTGGGAATGTCTCTCTAACACCCCCCCCCCCCCCCCTAGAGAGAGGTGAATTCCTGGGCTCTGCTGCAACCAGGCAAATCCATTGGCATAACGTTTGGAGATGGGGGTTGAGAGGATAGATTTTGGGGAATGGTGAGAGGCGATAGAACGCTGTGAACTCATTAGAGCAGATCTGGGATGAAGCCGCGTTGTGTGGCAACCACTAAGAGGGAGGGAGACGATGCAATCGCAGCAGGTAGCTGTTAATGCATGTTTTAAAAAAATATATATTGTTCTCTCTCCCTCTCTTCGCCTCGCCCCTCTCTCTGTAGTTGGGCAGGCATAGGCAGGCACGGTTGGTGTAACTGAGAGTTGTGCCCCTGAGCTCTGAGCATCATGCCAGGCCTTTTTAACATGGTTAGATTGTTCTAGAAAGGGAACAGGTTGTGAAAGCCCTGGTGTTTTCTCTCTGGGCATGGGTGGTGTCGTAATCTCATTCTATGGCTACAACCCAGAGAGGATAGTTTAGTTTAGTTTACTGGGATCCCCATTTGCTACTGCACATGCAGCAGCTACTCTTTCTGGGGCCCACATAAAGCTTACAAATACATGACAAAGTACCAAACTGTAATAGATAAGAACAACATAAGATATTATATGACATTCAAAATGTATAATTATTAATACAAGTTTGGACACCTACTCATTCCAGGGTTTTTCTTTATTTTTGACTATTTTCTACATTGTAGAATAATAGTGAAGATGTCAAAACTGTGAAATAACATGTATGGAATCATGAAGTAACCAATAGTGTTAAACAAATCCAAATACTTTTGAGATTCTTCAAAGTAGCCACCCTTTGCCTTGATGACAGCTTTGCACACTCTTGGTATTCTCTCAACCAGCTTCATGAGGTAGTCACCTGGAATGCATTTCACAGGTGTGGAATTTATTTCCTTCGTGACGCGTTTGAGCCAATCAGTTGTGTTGTAGGGGTGGTATACAGAAGATAGCCCTATTTGGTAAAAGACCAATTCCATATTATGGCAAGAACAGCTCAAATAAGCAAAGAGAAATGACAGTCCATCATTACTTTAAGACATGAAGGCCTTTGGTCTGATAATTTGTTTAACATGATTCCGTATGTGTTATTTCATAGTTTTCATTTCATGTCTTCATCAGTGCCTAAGAAGACTTGACTGTGTTTTGGTTGAGTGTAGAGTTCACAACCATTGGAACGAACACAAGGCCCAAACACTTCACAGCGTCACTGTAGTGATCTACACACTGTTGTCTTAGGGCTGCACGGATCTGCCCACTTTGCACACAACTTCTAAATCCCCCACTCTCCCAGTCAGAGACCTAGGGGGAAAAACAAGCAGATAAAGTCAACAAACACCTACTGTACATGTATATACTTTCATAACAGGAGAACAGATACCACACCCTGAGAAAGCCTGAGATAAACAATAGCAACGTAGCTATGTTTGGTCATTCTCACGAAAAAATACATCAAGTGTCATTTTTTACGAAATGCCAACTTGAATCACTGAGATTAGGATCTGTACTTGTTTATTTCATAATTATTGTGTTTTTTGATCAGATATTATGCATTTTACCCATGTTTTCACAAAAAAGTTCCAAAAAGTAATAAATAAATCTATATTTCTTATCTTTTTTTAACATTGCTCCCCTAATGAAAATACTTGCGTTAAACATAACACTGAAAAACATTATACAGTATGTCTAAAGAAATTATACAATTATTATAAAAAAATCTAAATTTGAGCTCTTAACCGTTTCTTTAATGAGAAGGCCAAGCGGGGTAAAGGGGGTGTTTGTAAACTTCAACTTGTATACCATTTTTATGATTTATTGACAAACTACAGCAACATATATTGTGTTTTATTCAAATAATGTTTTTCTAAATAATGTTTTAAATGATCCAAATTTTAATCTGGATGCATTTCGGTAATGTGAATTTGGGGTGAAAATATCTAATGTATTTAAAATAAGACACTTTCCCCAAAACAAAACATCTTAGTCCTCAGAATGATTCTTGCAGATGCCTCATGGTTTTGTAACTCAATTTGCTACAGACATTTTAAAACTGGATTCATGAGAATTACCCTGTTAATTAAACAGTCACTCCCCGCTCAGAAAGATGGATGCGTTTTGTATGTAAGCCAATATCTCTGCGCCATCACCTCAGTTTGCAAACACTTAAGGCGAACGTATGATGTGGAAAGGAAAAGTATGTAAAAAAAAGACTTCCACTCAGAGGCTCCTGAATAGAAAAGAAAGTACCTTTCCATGTCAGGCTTCTGAAAGTGGATAAAGAGAGAGGGGTTTGTGTCAAGTTTCTGCCAGCCTTAATCTGTGTACTCAAGGATGTGGGAGGCCCTTGTTATCCAATGTTCTGTGGCTCCTCAATGTTAATTTGGGAAATCAGTGTGATATAAAAGAGGCTGGGCTTTACTGCTCAACATAAACAGACTTTTCTCACACAGTTTGTTATGGAGAGATTATCACCACCATTTATTTTCAACTGACATTCTGCCTGCTTGGTTTGCATTGACCTATAAAGCGATTACTGCAATGTGTTGGTTTGAAACTGGTTTGTTTATGTGTGAACCTTGACGTGAAATGCATCACACACTAGAGTTGGTAAATCTCAACTAACTAGGGATTAGGTGCTTTGGAAAGTGTCTGTAAGACCTTGATGGATTTTATATAACATAATCTGTGCTTGGCAAAACCTAAAGACTATTAATTTCAGGATCCAGCAGTTTTTATATAATATTTTAAGTCACTGCTGGTCTATCCACTCTCCCACTCCATCGGTCTTCTTCAGGCTTCTATAAACATACATTTTTTGGTGGGAAATATAGTTGCCTAAACAACTTCTCCCATCTGCTTTTTCCCCCTTCGACACTTGTTTGTCAATGTTTATGCCAAGTCAACTTTTTTCAAGATACTCAGTTCACCATTTGTTTGGGTTCACATATAATGGCACTGGCCCTGTGTTACTGCTGAATGTCAACCTCTCACTAACCCCCCCATGTCCCTTGTGTGTCTCTCTCCCTCCTCTCTCCTCAGGATGAATTCGATAAGCTCCGTCACTTCTGCTACTCGCGCACTGACACCCTCCTCCTCTGCTTCAGCGTGGTCAGCCCTGCCTCCTTCCAGAATGTCTGGGAGAAGTGGGTCCCAGAGATCCGCCGGCGCTGCCCGCTCGTGCCCATGCTGCTGGTGGGAACCCAGTGTGACCTGCGCGAGGACGTCAAGGTGCTGATCGAGCTGGCCCACCGGAGGGAGAGGCCCGTGGCCGAGGTGGACGCCCGCGCCCTGGCGGACAAAGTGGACGCCGTGGCGTACGTGGAGTGCTCGGCGCTCACCCAGAAGAACCTGAAGGAGGTGTTTGACGCGGCCATCGCCGTGGGGATGAAGCACGCCGATAGGAGGGCGCGGCGGGAGAGGAAGGTGCGCAGCACGGCCGATAAGATGAAGACACTGTCCAAGTCGTGGTGGAAGAAGTACTTCTGTATTCCGTAGAGAGCAACGAGGATATTGACTCTGGGACTGGAAACGTGCTCGGACAAGCCTTTGTTGTTCATATGGATTGAAGGACTTCTGTCTTAGCTCCGCTCACATGACCCCACTTTGGTCGAGATTAGGGTGGCAAAATACCAGGAACTTTCAATAAATTCCCTGGTTTTCCCGACATCCCAGTTGGAGTATTCCCGAAATCAGAAGGGAATAAGCAGGGAATCGGGAGTCTTCCAACTAGGATTTCTGGAAAACCAGGGAATTTATTAAAAAGTTCAGGGAATTTTGCAACCCTAGTCAAAAGGAATGACCAAGGACCCACGGCTTAGTAGAGTGAGAGGATGGACTGGGGACTCTGGGGGTGAGAGACACTGATTGATGGATTGCAAAGAGACTGAACGGACTGGGCTCCATCCACTCCGTGTCTGCTTGAGCTGGTCTGAACTCTTAACGTCTGAGCCGAGTGCTATCAGAGAAGATCAAGGAGTAAACCCATCAGCATGATTGTCAATATAATGGAGCAAAAAGCGAGTTGAACTCTGAGCAATAATGACTTCTATATAAACTAATGGCTGGGGAGGGGAAAAGACTGGGGTGGTCATGTACTTTTATACTCCCTTGCATGAATTGGCCAAATACGTCTTTTAAATTTAAAAAAAGAATACTATATCCTAATGTGCGGCATGCTGTATGTATTCCTCCTGTCCTTATACCTTATACATGTTCATTTATTTTATGTTATCCACCACTCTGTAATCAAACAGCCAGCAGATCTCATTGGCAGAGCTAGACGAAAATAAACTGAGGGATTAACATTGAATTAAACTCCAACCAAATACTGCTACAATACTAATACAGCTACAGTACATTCATATCTACAATCGATTACATTTACAGACTTTAGAGGTATTGATAGGAGACTATTCCACAGATCCATCTGGCCCTAATCGTCACTGTCAGCAGCATGACCTGGCCCCATGGTCCTCTGGTAGTGGTCATTAAGTCAGGGGGTGGAGGTTTACGCCTGGTGTGTGTGTGTGTGTGTGTGTTTAAACACATGACCGACTGAGGGCCCTAGCCCAGGTTGTGTATGTCGGCCTGTCTGCTTCAGCGCTCCATTGAAGTGTCTGTTGATACAGCTGCTGCCACTGTCAGCAGACCACACAGTGAGGGACTGGGCTCCCCAGACAGAGAAGAGCTCCTCATCAATACATGTTAATGGTCAGACCTTTTGGAGAGCGTTCAACAATGCCCCCCCCCCCCCCCCCCCCCCATTGATCTCCACTCAACCTACTTCAGCCGGAGAACTTTGATCGTCACGAGCTCGCCGATTTCCATCCAATAGCCACTCATCTCAACTGGTGGGAGTCTAAGAGCTACTGAGAGCGATGTCTCACTCTGTCGGGTGAGGAGTTTAGATTGAGGAACACATGGTCATTGAGTGGTGCCACTGTAAGTTACACTTAACCCAAATACTTTGTTGGAGTCGTGCCAATGATGCCATCCAATGTCCTTTAGACTGTACAGGGTCTGATGCCTCTCTTTTGTCATTTTAAAACTTTAGATGTTCACCCTTCCATGAGAGTCGCAAAGGTTTTCACCCCACTGTTGGTCACTATTTTTGTAATTACAGAACTGTACGCTCAAATATTGAGTTCACTGGTACTCGTTCTCCTCTCCAGCAACCTTACGATGACCGGGTGAATTGCCAAAGAAACCGATTTTTGTATTTGCTTCTTATTTTTCAGAAGCCTGTCTTGTGTCCTCTCTCTATGTATCCCTTTATTTGGGGCATCAGCCATCAAAATGCACAGCCACTGATCAACCCTACAAACAAATGTATGAGAAGTGGCATGTATATTTTGTATAACAATGTTTCTATAATGTGATATCTATCAGGGTCATTTTGTGTACATTGTGGTCTGTCACAAGCTGCCCTGAACACACCCTCAAATGGTACAGAATGACAGATGCAATTCCCTTGTCTGGTGCCGTCAAGGACTGTTTCTAAATCAACAGAGATCTAAATAAATGTGAAATCTTAACAAAAACATGCCGTGTTTGTCAGTGTTTTTGTTAGCGTTTTAATGAGAGAAATGTCATCTTTCACCCCGTGTGGAGTATGTGAGGGATTGAATGAATCCGATCTCCCATTGGGTCCAAAAATGAATACTGGTGACACTCCGTGTGAGGTCAAAGGTAAGAACACTATGTAAATGTTTATGTTGAGGGAGCATTGTGTAAGTCGCCTCCCCATCACACCCTCTGTTTTGAGAATGTGCTGAGTTGTGGTGGACGATCATTGTTTTAAAGGAATAACTCCGGTTCTCCTGAACAAACACAGATCTCCAATATTATCTATGACAATCCATCAATAGATCCAATTACAACTGTTGGTAGTCGTCAGTGTTTTTGGTGCCGTCTATTATAAATGGAGGAGAATTGCAAGAATACAAAGGTTTCCTCCACATCACCACAGTGGAGATAATGGGTCCATAATTACATCTGGTTATAGTCTGTTTTGATGCTGTAATGATATCTTGAGATTTGTCGTGTTTGGACGGCAGTTTGGTGTGTATGCAGATTCTGGTGACGGTGTGGGTGAAATGGAGGTAGGCATTGGGCCAGTGGTTTAATGATAATGGTTCCAATGTTTCCTGGGAGCTGCACTGGTAGTTTGACACAAAGCTGTTGTTTTTGTCTCTCTCAGAAGGAGCCATTGCATTGTTTCCAGCCTTTGGTAATGGTGATAAGCAGTATGGTAGAGACGAGGCCGTACTTACACTTAGCTGTAAAATCTACTTTTCTGATATATAACTAGGCTTAGGCTCCCGAGTGGAGCAGCGGTCTAAGGCACTGCATCTCAGTGCTAGAGGCGTCACTACAGACCCTGGATCGATTCCAGGCTGTATCACAACCGGCCGTAATTGGGAGTCCCATAGGGCGGTGCACAATTGGCCCAGCATCGTCCGGTTTAGGGTTTGGCCAGGGTAAGCCGTCATTGTAAGTAAGAATTTGTTCTTAACTGACTTGTGTAGTTAAAGGTCAAATTAAAAAAGGCCTCAGATAGGAATCTTGAATCCAAGTGTCGGTCAAAATGAAAACAAAGAAGATTTACAGTGCTGATGAAACACGAAGGATGAAACACCCTTTCTATTTTCAGATTTTACTGTTGCTGACTGATGGTGTGCAACTGTCCGGTTTATAAGATCTCTGAAGTATTGTGAAAGGAGAAAAATATGTTCGATGCCAACTGAAATATCTACAAGTCGGGCATCATAGCAGGCAATATATACAGTGCCTTAAAGTATTCATACCCCTTGACTTATTCCACATTTTGTTGAGTTACAGCCTGAACTCCAAATGGATTAAATATGTATTTTTTTATCACCCATCTACATACAATATCCCATAATGACAGTGAAAACATGTTTTTAGTAATTTATGCAAAGAAATGCTGTGGATTCGAAAAGTGTTCAGACCCCTTCCCTTTTCCCAGATTTTGTTATGTTACAGCCTTATTATAAAATACATTACTTTTTTTTAAATCCTCATCAATCTACGTACAATACCCCATAATAACAAAACTAAAACTGTTTTTTAGACATTTTTGCAAATGTATTAAAAATAAATAACAGGAATATCTTATTTACATAAGTATTCAGAACCTTTGCTATGAGACTCAAAATGAGCTCAAGTGCATCCTGTTCCTGCATTGATCCTCCTTGAGATCATTCAATCAATCAAATGTATTTATAAAGCCCTTCTTACATCAGCTGATGTCACAAAATGCTGTACAGAAACCCAGCCTAAAACCACAAACAGCAAGCAATGCAGGTGTAGAAGCGTGGCTAGGAAAAACTCCCTAGAAAAGCCAGAACCTAGGAAGAAACCTAGAGAGGAACCAGGCTTTGAGGGGTGGCCAGTCATCTTCTGGCTGTGCCGGGTGGAGATTATAAAAGAACACAAGATGTTCAAATGTTCATAGATGACCAGCAGGGTCATAATAATAATAAATAATAATAATCACAGTGATTGTCGAGGGTACAACAGGTCAGCACCTCAGGAGTAAATGTCAGTTGGCTTTTCATAGCCGATCAGTATTTCTACCACTCCTGTCTCTAGAGAGTTGAAAACAGCAGGTCTGGGACAGGTAGCACGTCCAGGTGAACAGGTCAGGGTTCCATAGCCGCAGGCCGAACAGTTGAAACTGGAGCAGCAGCACAGCCAGGTGGACTGGGGACAGCAAGGAGTCATCATGCCAGATGGTCCTAGGTCTCCGAGAGAGAGAAAGAAAGAGAGAGAGAGAGCATACTTAAATTCACACAGGACACCGGATAAGACAGGAGAAATTCTCCAGATATAACAGACTGACCCTAGCCCCCTGACACATAAACTACTGCAGCATAAATACTGGAGGCTGAGACAGGAGAGGTTGGGAGACACTGTGGCCCCGGCCGACGATACCCCCGGACAGGGCCAAACAGGCAGGATATAACCCCACCCACTTTGCCAAAGCACAGCCCCCACACCACTAGAGGGATATCTTCAACCACCAACTTACCATCCTGAGACAAGGCCGAGTATAGCCCACAAAGATCTCCGCCATGGCACAACCCAAGGGGGGTGCCAACCCAGACAGGAAGACCACGTCAGTGACTCAACCCACCCAAGTGAAGCCCTGCCTCCAGCTGTTTACTTAAATATTCTAGGGACAATAAGGAGGCCTGCATCTTGTGACCGTAGCGTACGTGTAGGTACAGTATGTACGGCAGGACCAAATCGGAAAGATAGGTAGGAGCAAGCCCATGTAATGCTTTGTAGGTTAGCAGTAAAACCTTGAAATCAGCCCTTGCTTTGACAGGAAGCCAGTGTAGAGAGGCTGGCACTGGAGTAATTTCAACACATTTTTTGGTTCTAGTAAAGATTCTAGCAGCCGTGTTTAGCACTAACTGAAGTTTATTTATGTTTCTACAACTTTCTACAACTTGATTGGAGTCCACCTGTAGTAAATTGAATTGATTGGACATAATTTCTTAAGGCACACAATTGTCTGTAAAAGGTCCCACAGTTGACAGTGAATGTCAGCGCAAAGACCAAGCCATTAGGTCGAAGGAACTGTCCGTAGGGCACCGAGACAGGATTGTGTCGTGCACTTTTCTGGGGAAGGGTACCAAAAATATTCTGCAGCATTGAAGGTCCCCAAGAACACAGTGGCCTCCATCATTTTGGAACCACCAAGACCGCCCGGCCAAACTGTGCAATTGGGTGAGAAGGGCCTTGGTCAGGGAGGTGACCAAAAACCCGATGTTCATTCTGACAGAGCTCCAGTTCCTCTGTGGAGATGGGAAAACCTTCAAGAAGGACAACCATCTCCGCAGCAGTCCACCAATCAGGTCTTTATGGTAGAGTGGCCAAACATAAGCCATTCCTCAGTAAAAGGCACATGACAGCCCACTTGGAGTTTGCCAAAAGGCCACTAAAGGACTCTCAGACCATGGGAAACAAGATTCTTTGGCCTGAATACCAAGCGTCACGTCTGGAGGAAATCTGGCACCATCCCTATGGTGAATCATTGTGGTGGCAGCATCATGCTAAGGGGATGTTTTTCAGTGGCAGGGACTGTGAGATCGAGGGAAAGATGAACGGAGCAAAGTACAGAGCGATCCTTGATGAAAATCTGCTCAGGACCTCAGACTGGGGTAAAGGTTCACCCTCCAACAGGACAACAACCCTAAGCACACAGCCAAGACAAGACGTAGGAGTGGCTTCGGGACAAGTCTCTGAATGTCCTTGAGTGGCCCAGCCAGAACCCAGACTTGAACCCAATCGAACATCTCTGGAGAGAACGGATCCCCATCCAACCTGACAGAGCTTGAGTGGATCTGCAGAGAAGAATGGGAGAAACTCCCAAAATAAAGGTGTGCCAAGCTTGTAGCATCATACCCAAGAAGACTCGAGGCTGCCAAAGGTGCTTGAACAAAGTACTAAGTAAAGGGTCTGAATACTTATGTAAATGTGATGTTACAGTTTTTAATTTTAAATAAATTAGGAAAAATGTCTAAACCTGTTTTTGCTGTTTTTGCATTCTTTCATCACATTCCCAGTGGGTCAGACGTTTACATACACTCAATTAGTATTTGGTAGCATTGCTTTTAAATTGTTTAACTTGGGTCCAAATGTTTCAGCTATCCTTCCACAAGCTTCCCACAATAAGTTGGGTGAATTTTGGCTCATTCCTCCTGACAGAGCTGGTGTAACTGAGTCAGGTTTGTAGGCCCCCTTGTTCGCACACACTTTTTCAGTTCTGCCCACAAATTCTATATGGGATTGAGGTCAGGGCTTTGTGATGGCCAATCCAATACTTTGACGTTGTTATCCTTAAGCCATTTTTCCACAACTTTGGAAGTATGCTTGGGGTCATTGTCCATTTTAAAGACCCATTTGCGACCAAGCTTTAACTTCCTGACTGATGTTTTGAGATGTTGCTTCAACATATCCACATAATTGTCCCACCTCATGATGCCATCTATTTTGCGAAGTTCACCAGTCTCTCCTGCAGCAAAGCACCCCCACAACATGATGCTGCCACCCCCCGTGCTTCACGGTTGGGATGGTGTTCTTTGGCTTGCAAGCCTCCCCCTTTTTCCTCCAAACATAGCAATGGTCTTTATGGCCAAACAGTTCTATTTTTGTTTCATCAGTCCAGAGGAAATTTCCCCCAAAAGTACGATCTTTGTCCCTATGTGCAGTTGGAAACTGTAGTCTGGCTTTTTTATGGCGGTTTTGGAGCAGTGGCTTCTTCCTTGCTGAGCGGCCTTTCAGGTTATGTTGATATAGGGCTCGTTTTACTGTGGATATAGTTACTTTTGTACCCATTTCCTCCAACATCTTCACAAAGTCCTTTGCTGTTGTTCTGGGATTGATTTGCACTTTTCGCACCAAAGTACAATCATCTCTAGGAGACAGAACATGTCTCCTTCCTGAGTAGCATGACAGCTGCGTGGTTCCGTGGTGTTTATACTTGTTCATCTATAAACAATAGTACACGTGGTACCTTCAGGCATTTGGAAATTGCTCCCAAGGATGAACCAGACTTGTGGAGGTCTACAATTTTTTCTGAGGTCTTGGCTGTTTTCTTTTGATTTTCCCATGATGTCAAGCAAAGAGGCACTGAGTTTGAAGGTAGGCCTTGATATACATCCACAGGTACACCTCCAATTGACTCAAATTATGTCAATTAGCCAATCAGAAGCTTCTAAAGCCATGACATCATTTTCTGGAATTTTCCAAGCTGTTTAAAGGCACAGTCAACTTAGTGTATGTAAACTTCTGACCCACTGAAATTGTGATACAGGGAATTTTAAGTGAAATAATCTATCTGTAAACAATTGTTGGAAAATTACTTGTGTCATGCACAAAGTAGATGTCCTAACCGACTTGCCAAAACTATAGTTTGTTAACAATAAATACATGGAGTGGTTGAAAAACGAGTTTCAATGACTCCAACCTAAGTGTTTGTAAACTTCCGACTTCAACTGTATCTTCTGGACTAAGGGCCTACACTCAAATAGTTTAATAAGCAGACTGTAGCCTAGAAGAAAGAAAAGTACATTAAGTCACTCAGCATATGTGGCCTTGTGGTACAGTAGCCTATGTTCTCTGAGAAATCACATGAAGTGGATAGCCTGCCCAGTTCAATTCTACAGCAGCTTTGCAGCACGGTTAGGTTCAGAAAACTAACCTTCAACCTTCTGCCTACTGCTTATGTGACGTTCTGGGAAACGTTTAGCTAACAGATGAACTTTGACTCCACATGAAAGAGTTGTTCCATAATCAGTTGGGATGGCTTAAAGTTGGTGAAGTATTTCTCTTGCCCTCCTTACATGATTATGACCAGAATCATTAGGCATGAGCCAATGGGAACAGGATTAGAGTTGAACAGGGACTTTGTCATGTACGTCGGGACTCAGGGGCCTGAGCGATCTCAGGCAGTCTCGCCCCATGTGGTCCTCTTGGTAAAGGCATTGTCTTTGGGATTAGCATTACCAAAGCACTTGTAATGAGATGCAATGTGTCTGGGCCTAATGAGAAGCCTTGGCCGCAGGATTTCAAAGTATGTTTAAGGCCTTGGGTCTTGCGACGATTGCTTCTCTCTTGCTAGAAAGGCTTATGACATGTACATAGTGAGGAGTTCTCACAAAGTTGAATGGTCACATGACCACACCTTGACATAGTGAGTGTGAGGTGAGGATGATGGGCCCAGACTGCTTGGTTTCTCTCATAGAGAGTTAAGCTGTCTTTACGTCCGCCATGTCTTCAGCACTTCTCACCGACACTGTCATAAAGACAACATAAAGTCCCATAGACCATGGACACTGCCATAAAGACAACATAAAGTCCCATAGACCATGGACACTGCCATAAAGACAAGATAATGTACCATAGACCATGGACACTGCCATAAGGACAAGATGATGTCCCATGGACCATGGACACTGTCATAAAGACAACATAAAGTCCCATAGACCATGGACACTGTCATAAAGACAACATAAAGTCCCATAGACCATGGACACTGTCATAAAGACAAGACAATGTCCCATAGACCATGGACACTGCCATAAAGACAAGATAATGTCCCATAAACCATGGCCACTGCCATGAAGACAAGATAAATTCCCATAGGCCATGGACACTGCCATGAAGACAATATAAAGTCCCATAGACCATTGGCACTGCCATGTAGACAACATAAAGTCCCATAAACCATGGACACTGCCATGAAGACAAGATAAATTCCCATAGACCATGGACACTGTCATGAATACAAGAAAAATTCCCATAGACCATGGGCACTGTGATAAAGACAACATAAAGTCCCATAGACCATGGACACTGTAATAAAGACAACATGAAGTCCCATAGACTGTGGACACTGCCATGAAGACAACATAAAGTCCCATAGACCATGGACACTGTAATAAAGACAACATGAAGTCCCATAGACTGTGGACACTGCCATGAAGACAACATAAAGTCCCATAGACCATGGACACTGTAATAAAGACAACATGAAGTCCCATAGACTGTGGACACTGCCATAAAGACAACATAAAGTCCCATAAACCATGGACACTGCCATGAATACAACAACAATTCCCATAGACCATGGACACTGTGATAAAGACAACATGAAGTCCCATAGACTGTGGACACTGCCATAAAGACAACATAAAGTCCCATAGACCATGGACACTGTAATAAAGACAACATGAATTCCCATAGACTGTGGACACTGCCATGAAGACAACATAAAGTCCCATAGACCATGGACACTGTAATAAAGACAACATGAAGTCCCATAGACTGTGGACACTGCCTTGACGACAAGATAAATTCCCATCGACCATGGACACTGCCATGAATACAAGAAAAATTCCCATAGACCATGGGCACTGTGATAAAGACAACATAAAGTCCCATAGACCATGGACACTGTAATAAAGACAACATGAAGTCCCATAGACTGTGGACACTGCCATGAAGACAACATAAAGTCCCATAGACCATGGACACTGTAATAAAGACAACATGAAGGCCCATAGACTGTGGACACTGCCATGAAGACAACATAAAGTCCCATAGACCATGGACACTGTAATAAAGACATGAAGTCCCATAGACTGTGGACACTGCCATGAAGACAACATAAAGTCCCATAGACCATGGACACTGTAATAAAGACAACATGAAGTCCCATAAACTGTGGACACTGCCATGAAAACAACATAAAGTCCCATAGACCATGGACACTGTAATAAAGACAACATGAAGTCCCATAGACTGTGGACACTGCCATGAAGACAACATAAAGTCCCATCGACCATGGACACTGTAATAAAGACAACATAAAGCTCCATAGACTGTGGACACTGCCATGAAGACAACATAAAGTCCCATAGACCATGGAGACTGTGATAAAGACAACATAAAGTCCCATAGACTGTGGACACTGCCATGAAGACAAGATCAATTCCCATAGACCATGGACACTGCCATGAATACAAGAAAAATTCCCATAGACCATGGACACTGTGATAAAGACAACATAAAGTCCCATAGACCATGGACACTGTAATAAAGACAACATGAAGTCCCATAGACCATGGACACTGCCATGAAGACAACATAAAGTCCCATAGACCATGGACACTGTAATAAAGACAACATGAAGTCCCATAGACTGTGGACACTGCCATGAAGACAACATAAAGTCCCATCGACCATGGACACTGTAATAAAGACAACATGAAGCTCCATAGACTGTGGACACTGCCATGAAGACAACATAAAGTCCCATAGACCATGGAGACTGTGATAAAGACAACCTAAAGTCCCATAGACTGTGGACACTGCCATGAAGACAAGATCAATTCCCATAGACCATGGACACTGCCATGAATACAAGAAAAATTCCCATAGACCATGGACACTGTGATAAAGACAACATAAAGTCCCATAGACCATGGACACTGTAATAAAGACAACATGAAGTCCCATAGACCGTGGACACTGCCATGAAGACAACATAAAGTCCCATAGACCATGGACACTGTAATAAAGACAACATGAAGTCCCATAGACTGTGGACACTGCCATGAAGACAACATAAAGTCCCATCGACCATGGACACTGTAATAAAGACAACATGAAGCTCCATAGACTGTGGACACTGCCATGAAGACAACATAAAGTCCCATAGACCATGGAGACTGTGATAAAGACAACATAAAGTCCCATAGACTGTGGACACTGCCATGAAGACAAGATCAATTCCCATAGACCATGGACACTGCCATGAATACAAGAAAAATTCCCATAGACCATGGACACTGTGATAAAGACAACATAAAGTCCCATAGACCATGGACACTGTAATAAAGACAACATGAAGTCCCATAGACTGTGGACACTGCCATGAAGACAACATAAAGTCCCATAGACCATGGACACTGTAATAAAGACAACATGAAGTCCCATAGACTGTGGACACTGCCATGAAGACAACATAAAGTCCCATAGACCATGGACACTGTAATAAAGACAACATGAAGCCCCATAGACTGTGGACACTGCCATGAAGACAACATAAAGTCCCATTGACCATGGACACTGTAATAAAGACAACATGAAGCTCCATAGACTGTGGACACTGCCATGAAGACAACATAAAGTCCCATAGACCATGGAGACTGTGATAAAGACAACATAAAGTCCCATAGACTGTGGACACTGCCATGAAGACAAGATAAATTCCCATAGACCATGGACACTGCCATGAATACAAGAAAAATTCCCATAGACCATGGACACTGTGATAAAGACAACATAAAGTCCCATAGACCATGGACACTGTAATAAAGACAACATGAAGTCCCATAGACTGTGGACACTGCCATGAAGACAACATAAAGTCCCATAGACCATGGACACTGTAATAAAGACAACATGAAGCCCCATAGACCATGGACACTGCCATGAAGACAACATAAAGTCACATAGACTGTGGGCACTGCCATAAAGCCGACATGAAGCAGCATGTGCTTCTGGTCAGGTCAGCTCTGGGCTCGTTGATTGTTTGATGACCTTTTCTAGACATCTCTCTCTGTCTAGTTTGTGTGTGTGCGTATGCAAGCATACATGCATGTCTGTATGCATTTGTATGTAAACTCAGTGTGGACCTTTTGTTGTTATTCCAGTGGTTCTTTGAATTTGAGCACATTTGCACGCAAACATAATGCTGTCATGTGAGTGCTGGTCACATGTGGCCTTTGTATTGTTGTCCACCTCCTGTGAATAGGAGGAGATGTAATCCCAGTGTGTAAACTACAGCGCACCCAGCTGAAAAGGCAATTCATGCTGTGCTGTCTAAAATAGACCATCTGATGGAAGTAGAACAATATCTCTCAGCCTTACCGTGGCTGTTATGGAGAGTAGAAACTTCCCTGCATTGTGAATCTAAGTTAATGACTGTCTGCTTATCACCTGGAAGTGAGAACTCTCCCGATGTTTCGAAACTCGGCCCTCAAAATTGAGTAACGAACATGAAAGTTTAGATACGATGCTATTGTGTGTTTCACATTTCCATACGTGTCTACACTGTACGTGCTTCCTGACGTCAACTTGCCTGAACTGTAGTTAGTTTCGGCCCCTGGTGCCAAATTGTATCTGAGGCATGAAAAGTTCTCTCTCTCTCTCTCCGCCTCATTTCTGGTAAACGAAATGGCTGGTGAAACCGGAGCCCGAGAGTGGAGGCTCTGGGGCCTAAATTCAAATAAGGTTGGGATTTCCAAGAGGAACTCTTTGGAGCATTTTGCTCTCCAGCATAGATCACATTTCCTGGTCTGAATCCAACTGTACCTCTGAAGTCACAACCAGAATGTATGATTGGCTGACGGCAGCGTCCCACTTGGTTGTGGTTGTCTGATTGACCTTTTGGGAGGTGCCCAGTATTTGTTTTGTGTGCGCTGAGCGGGTCGGTGTGGTGACCTCGCCTCGTTTTAGCTATGCAATAGTTTCTCGCTCAAGTTGGTTTTTCTCTCTCTTGCTCTCTCCACTCTCTCTCCCTCTCGCTCAGTTGTTCTCTCTCTTGCTCTCTCCACTCTCTCTCCCTCTCGCTCAGTTTTTCTCTCTCTTGCTCTCTCCACTCTCTCTCCCTCTCTCTCAGTTCTCTTTCTCCCGCTCCCTCCTTCTCAACCTGTATCTCTACAGGAGTTTGTTTTTGTTGGCGTTCCCCCTTCTTTGTTTGATGGTCTTGCTCTTTGATCTCTCATATGGGACAGATAAGTTCTGTGTGTGTGTGTGTGTGTGTGTGTGTGTGTGTGCGTGCGTGCGTGCGTGCGTGCGTGTGTCTGTGTGAGCAACCCTACCTACCGACCTAATGACCCTCCCCCCCAGGCCTCAGTACTGATCCTATCCTCCGTTTCCCTGGCTGTGTGTTTGGAAGAAAGCAAGCCAGACATGTTACAACCGCCCAGCTAATCTGTCTCGTGCGTCCGAAAAGTAATGATCTCATAGCTGTTTGTGCCAGAAGTGCAGTTTCATTCACAAAGAAAACACAGATTGGTGAAACCAGTAAACAGAGTTGTTGGTCAGTGATAACATCACTGTTAAAAGGTCATTATTCACTCCTATGACGCATTAGGTTTTTCTTGCTCAGTGGTCAAATAGATCGGAATCGATTTCACAAGCATTTTTCGTATCCCCCTACGCAGTTGTTTGTGTTCCGTCTAATGGTCCGCTTGTGTGTGTGTGTTTACTGTGGAAACATTTTCAATAGTTGTCGGTGTCAGTGATGGGTGCTCAAAAAACGGTCCCTGTTCCAGATCGCATGCTCCTTCCCTGCACGTTTTCAAATGCAAATTACAATCAACGGGTGGACCGACGCTTGTTGAGAGCTGGATTCTGACGCCTGTACTACTTCATTCTCCCGACCACTTTCCTTTGCCTCTGCCTCAGTTACCTCTATAAGAGTTTCCCAAAAACGTGTCTTTGCCAAGGATCAAGACCAGGACCATGTCTGTTCTCAGTCCAGTTTCTGATGTTATTAGTAACATACACATGAAGTCTGGAGGTTTACAGCAAGCCCAGACCCAGCTGTTGGCAGTAATGAAGAGGGTTACATAAGTGTGCCCCTCTCTTCTTTTTGCAGTACGACTCCTCGCTCCTCGCTATCCTTCTTTTTGCACCCACTCTTTCTTTTACCAAGTTCATTTACTTAGCTTATTTCACTCTTTCCCTACACTCCTCACTCTCTCCACCTCTTACTCACACTCTGTCTGTCTTGTCCTTCATTTAACATGGCAAATCAGTTAAGAACACTGGCCACACCCAGACAACGCTGGGCCAATTGTGCACCGCCCTATGGGACTCCCAATCACAGCCGGTTGTGATACAGCCTGGATTTGAACCAGGGTGTCTGTAGTGACACCTCTAGCACTGAGATACAGTGCCTTAGACCGCTGTGCCACTCTGGAGCCCACATCTAAATATTTGCATTCAGTTTCTCACTTTCTTTCTCTCTGCCTTCTCTTCCTCTCTTTTATCCTCCTTTCACCCCCCTCAGAGTGATCTGTTCCTTAAAGTATTTTACCTACCAATCTTCCAACAATAATCATTCTCATTCTCTCCCCAACAATGCCCCTTCATCTCTCTCTCTCTCTCTCTCTCTCTTTCTCCCTCTCCCTCTCCCTCTCCCTCTCCCTCTCCCTCTCTAAGCTAATAGTGTCTTTACTCTTTATCCCCTTTTGAAACACGTCCCATATGTAGTAGTCCCACACAGTGACTTTGTTTATATACTGGGGTCAATAGGAGAGGTGCCCTGGTCCTGAGTGATTGATTTCTGGATGACCAACTTCAATCACTGAGTTAAGCCCCGCTGCATGCAATGAATGCTGGGTAACAAGCTCTCGGAGACAGACAAGGTAATTGGGTCCATGCGGCCGTCGTCAAGGCGCTCATTGCCTCTTTAAGCGGACGAGCTAATCGCTTCCACTTTTAGTGTTTAATTGCGGAAGCCATTAGTGTGTCTGCCGCCTCGCCTCGCTCCACAAAGACACAGCAGCCTTAACTAGAGCTGACCCCTGAGAGGGGGACCCCCCCCCCAAATCTGAGCCCCCCCTCTCCTCACCTCTGACCCCCCCAGCCCCCAGCCAGCTTTGAAACCTGGGAGAGTAGCCCTGACCCCTGACCTGATCCCTCCCACCTCCCGGGGTTAGGGATGCTCCCCCTGGTCCCCCCTTGGACAGGATGTGCCCTCTCTGGAGGCTCTGTTGGACCCCAGACACTGTCCAGGCCTGGCGTCTGTACCTGGACAACATGACAAGTCAGAGAGAGAGAGGGTTCGGTCTCAGTCTGTTTTCAGAGAGTTGTTTATGTTTTCAGAAAGGTCGTTTTTGTTGAGCTCTACCATGAGAATGTTGCAAACTCTCAATCCTGTAAGGTGATGAGGTGCTCATGACTTTAGTTTCGGTGAACTCTTGGCCCTTTAGCCCTGTGTATCTGAGTTGCCCCTGCACTAAGAACCCGGTTTAATCTAAACATATGTAAAAGCTCACAGTGTGTCCTTTTTAGAGTTGCACTTTGTCCCTGCAGTCTGCTAATAATCTACTTGTTGCATTCTCTTGGTTAAAATCTATAGGGGTTAGCAGGTTATTGTCAGAATGTTGAAAACAGTACAGTACGGTCTATGCTGAACAGCCTCTTGTAAGGGTGGTTTGGTCTTTCTTTGAGAAACAGACAAAGAAGATTTGACAACTCTGTGTTGCAGTCGTCAACTCCACAGGTTTCCAAGAAAATGTCCCCCTTAAATTCATTTTAGACGAGGATGTGTGAATAATCACTTCCAAACTTCAACTGAATGTTTGAGTTAAATCTTAAAGTAGTTTAGACACTGACGTTTGCCCTGTCCCTTACACATTAATAAACTATTGTACAGCGTTTCCGTCAGCCCATTCTCTCCCTTTTCTATTCATTCACCCCCCCCCCCCCCCCCCCCCCCTCACCCCACTCAACGTTTCTTTGTGAATGCGTCATTGCCACCAAAGTATGTAAGAACAAACTCCCTTTGTCATTCCACTGGCCAACGTAAATCCATATCATCCGTTTGCTTTTGGTCCCTCTCTTGTGTGGCCGATGCTTTCCCAGAACGGCCCATTGAAAAGCAGGTTCCTCCTCTCTCTTTCTGTCTCTCTCTATCGTAGAAAAAAAAAAAGGTTTCGATGCCTTTGATCGAGGTGTTTTTGTCCGGTGTCTTTTCTTTTGCCTGTTTTTCTCTCTCATGTGCTCCCATTGTGGGGCCTGATAAAGCACCAGGGCCTGTGGAGTTGTTGTTTGTGAGGTTTGGGGTCATGATGATGTCTATGTGTGTCAGTTCCTTTTAGGACCGTAACTCACACGAAGAAGTAGAGCAAGGAGGATCACCTTTTCACCCAATTTAAATCAATAAAGTAAGTGTTTTAGTGTGTTTCAAATGTGTTTTCTGCACTTTGGGATGGATTGGGCCTCTCTTGGTGATCCATTGTCGAATGTTGACCCGCCTAAGAGGATTACCATGGAGATAGTTTTCCGTAAAGCATTAAAGAATGGCCAGTGAGCCGTAGACCAAGGGCATGGTTACCCCGAATCAGGTCAGAACAGGGGTCAGGGTAGGATGAGACAGAGAGGCAGGGCGAGAAAGGGAGTGAGACACAGAGAGACAGAGAGGGAGTTAGTGAAGGATTGAGTGATATAACGAGGAGCTGGGAAAGATAGAGATAGGCAGGGGAGAGATGGCGGAGGAGAGATGGCGTAGAAGACTGTGAGGGCCCTTTAAAAAAAAACACATGGTTTCCCATATGATAATCACATGTAGTTTCATGTTGTCACGATGCATTACACTTTGTCACGTGATAACATTAACTTCACCTAAAATCACATGTGATATTGGAACAAATTACATGAGATGACATAAAATGAATGTGGTTTTTACATAAGGGGTAGTAAGATGGAAACAATTAGGTTTTATTTTATTTCACCTTTATTAAACCAGGTAAGCCAGTTGAGAACAAGTTCTCATTTGCAACTGAGACCTGGCAAAGATAAAGCAGAGCAGTGCGACAAAAACAAGAACACAGAGTTACACATAAACAAACGTACAGTCAAGAACACAATAGAAAAATATATGTACAGTGTTTGTAAATGTAGAAGAATTAGGGAGGTAAGGCAATAAATAGGCCGTAGAGGCAAAATAATTACAATTGAGCATTAACACTGGAGTGATAGATGTGCAGATGATGATGTTCATACTGGGGTGCAAAAGAGCAATAAGATAAAGAACAATATGGGGATGAGGTAGTTGGGTGGGCTATTTACAGATTGGCTGTGTACAGGTACATTGATCGGTAAGCTGCTCTAACTGCTGATGCTTAAAGTTAGTGAGGGAGATACGAGTCTCCAGCTTCAGTGATTCTTGCAATTCGTTCCAGTCATTGGCAGCAGAGAACTGGAAGGAAAGGCAGCCAAAGGAAGTGTTGGCTTTGGAGATGACCAGTGGGCAGGTTGGATGAGGTGCTCTTATTCTCCATGGACTTTACAGTGTCCCAAAGATTTTTGGAGTTAGTGCTACAGGATGTTAATATCTGTTTGAAAAAGCTAGCCTTTGTATTCCTAACTGACTGTGTATATTGGTTTCTGACTTCCCTGAAAAGTTGAATATCACGGGGGCTATTCGATGCTAATGCAGAATGCCACAGGATGTTTTTGTGCTGGTCAAGGGCAGTCAAGTCTGGGGTGAACCAAGGGCTATATCTGTTCTTAGTTCTACATTTTGTGAATGGGGAATGCTTATTTAAGATGGTGAGGAAAACCCTTTTATAGAGCAACCAGTCATCCTCTACTGACGGGATGAGGTCAATATCCTTCCAGGGTACCCGGGCCAGGTCGATTAGAAAGGCCTGCTCGCTGAAGTGTTTTAGGGAGCGTTTGACAGTGATGAGGCTGGTCATTTGACTGTGGACGCAGGCAATGAGGCAGTGATCGCTGAGATCCTGGTTGAAGACAGGAGAGGTGTATTTATAGGGAAAGTTGTTCTGTATGATATCTAAGAGAGTGCCCATGGTTACGGATTTAGGGTTGTACCTGGTAGGTTCCTTGATCATTTTTGTGAGATTGAGGGCGTATAGCTTAGATTGTAGGACGGCCGGGGTGTTAAGCATATCCCAGTTTAGGTCACCTAACAGTACGAACTCTGAAGATAGATGGGGCAATCAATTCACATATGGTGTCCAGGGCACAGCTGGGGGCTGAGGGTGGTCTATAGAAGCGGCAACGGTGAGAGAGTTGTTTCTGGAAAGGTGGATTTTTAAAAGTAGAAGCTTGAATTGTTTGGGCACAGACCTGGATAGTATGACAGAACTCTGCAGGCTATCTCTGCAGTAGATTGCAACTCCGACCCTTTTGGCAGTTCTATCTTGTCGGAATATTTTGTATCTGGGGATAGAAATTTCAAGATTTTTTGTAGCCTTCCTAAGCCAGGATTCAGACACGGCAAGGACATCAGGGTTGGCGGAGTGTGCTAAAGCAGTGAATATAACAAACTTAGGGAGGAGGCTTTTGATGTTAACATGCATGAAACCAAGTATTTTACGGTTACAGAAGTCAATAAATGAGAGCGCCTGGGGAATGGGAGTGGTGCTGGGGGCTGCAGGGCCTGGGTTAACCTCTACATCACCAGACGAACAGAGGAGGAGTAGGATAAGGGTACGGCTAAAGGCTATAAGAACTGGTCGTCTAGTGCATTCGGAACAGAGAGTAAAAGGAGAAGATTTCTGGGCGTGGAAGAAAAGATTCAAATCAAATCAAAGTTTATTTGTCACGTGCGCTTAATACAACAGGTCTCTGACCTTACAGTGAAATGCTTACTTACAGTCTCTAACAAATAGTGCAAAAAGGTGTTATGTGAACAATAGGTAGGTAAAGAAATAAAACAACAGTAAAAACACAGGCTATATACAGTAGTGAGGCTATAAAAGTAGCGAGGCTACATACAGACACCGGTTAGCCAGGCTGATTGAGGTAGTATGTACATGTAGATATGGTTAAAGTGACTATGCATATATGATTAACAGAGAGTAGCAGTAGCGTAAAAGAGGGGTTGGCGGGTGGTGGGTGGGACACAATGCAGATAGCCCGGTTAGCCAATGTGCGGGAGCACTGGTTGGTTGGCCCAATTGAGGTAGTATGTACATGAATATATAGTTAAAGTGACTATGCATATATGATAAACAGAGAGTAGCAGCAGTGTAGAAAGAGTGGTAGGGGGGACACACAATAGTCCGGGTAGCCATTTGATTACCTGTTCAGGAGTCTTATGGCTTGGGGGTAAAAACTGTTGAGAAGCCTTTTTGTCCTAGACTTGGCACTCCGGTACCGCTTGCCATGCGGTAGTAGAGAGAACAGTCTATGACTGGGGTGGCTGGGGTCTTTGACCATTTTTAGGGCCTTCCTCTGACACCGCCTGGTGTAGAGGTCCTGGATGGCAGGCAGCTTAGCCTCAGTGATGTACTGCATCATCTGTGGATCTGTTTGGGCGGTATGCAAATTGGAGTGGGTCTAAGGTTTCTGGGATAATGATGTTGATGTGAGCCATTACAAATCTTTCAAAGCACTTCATGGATACGGACGTAAGTGCTACAGGTCTGTAGATATTTAGGCAGGTTGCCTTTGTGTTCTTGGGCACAGGGACTATGGTGGTCTGCTTGAAACAT
Source organism: Oncorhynchus mykiss (assembly GCF_057628025.1). Lineage (NCBI taxonomy): Eukaryota > Metazoa > Chordata > Actinopteri > Salmoniformes > Salmonidae > Oncorhynchus > Oncorhynchus mykiss. The sequence goes on from NC_143048.1 coordinate 7,724,089, forward strand.
GTTGGTATTACAGACTTAATCAGGGGCATGTCAGTGAAGACACCTGCCAGTTGGTCAGCACATGCCCGGAGCACACGTCCTGGTCATCCATCTGGCCCCGCAGCCTTGTGTATGTTGACCTGTTTAAAGGTCTTACTCACGTCGGCTACGGAGAGAGTGATCACACAGTCGTCCGGAAACAACTGATGCCTCAGTGTTGCTTGCCTCGAAGTGTTGTTTGTCTCGAAGCGAGCATAGAAGTGATTTAGCTCATCTGGTAGGCTCGTGTCACTGGGCAGCTCACGGCTGTGCTTCCCTTTGTAGTCTGTAATAGTTTGCAAGGCCTGCCACATAACATGAGCTTCGGAGCCGGTGTAGTATGATTCAATCTTTGCCCGGTATTTACGCTTTGCCTGTTTGATGGTTCATCGCAGGTTGTAAGCTTCTGGGTTAGAGTCCAGCACCTTGAAAGCGGCAGCTCTATACTTTAGCTCAGTGCGAATGTTGCCTGTAATTCATGGCTTCTGGTTGGGGTATGTACGTACAGTCGCTGTGGGGACGACGTCCTCAATGCACTTATTGATAAAGCCAGTGACTGATGTGGTGTACTCCTCATTGCCATCAGAAGAATCCCGGAACATGTTCCATTCTGTGATAGCAAACAGTCCTGTAGTTTAGCATCTGCTTCATTTGACCATCATTTGACCAGAGTCACTGGTGCTTCCTGCTTTCAAGGAATAATGTACAGACAAGGGTGTGGGTACAGTGGAGGTAAACCTAGGCATTGAGTGACGATGAGAGAGGTTTTGTCTCTAGAGGCACCAGTTAAGCCAGGTGAGGTCACCGCATGTGTGGGGGGTGGGACAAATGGGCTATCTAAGGCATATTGGGCATGGCTAGGGGCTCTACAGTGAAATAAGACAATAATCACTAACCAAAACAGCAATAGACAGGGCATATTGACATTAGGGAAAGGCATGTGTAGCCGAGTGATCATAGGGTCCAATGAGAAGCAATAGGTGAGTCAGGGAGCCGATTCAGTAGTCGCTCCTACACTAGGCGAGCTGGAGACACAGCGATTCAGACAGCTAGCGGGCCGGGGCTAGCACCTCGGACAATTACGTCGGCAGACCAGTCATGATGGATCGGCGGGGCTCCGTGTTGGCAGTAAAGGGTCCAGGCCAATTGACAAAAGAGGTATTGTAGCCCAAGAATTTGCTGGTGGACCTTCTCGGCTAGTCGGGAGATGGGCCTAGCTCGAGGCTAGCTCAAGGCTAACTGGTGCTTGCTTTGGGACAGAAACGTTAGCCAGGAGTAGCCACTCGGATTGCAGCTAGCTAGCTGCAATGATCCGGTGTAAAGGTTCAGCGCTTGCGGTTGGAATCCGGAGATGTGGTAGAGAAAAAGCAGTCCAATATGCTCTGGGTTGATATCGCGCTGTGCAGACTGGCAGGTATTGACCGAGCTGAGGCTGGCTGGTGTCCGAGTTAACGGTGAAGACCGCTAGCAGTGGCTAACTGACTACTAGCTAGTAGCTAGTTAGCTGGCTAGCTTCTGATGGGGGTTCCGGTTCTAAAGTACAAAAAATAGCAGATCCGTACCACATTGGGTGAGGCAGGTTGCAGGAGAGTATATTCAGTCCGTAGATGGAAAGTGAGATTAAAGTATATACGAAATATATACGGATAAAAACAAAGGAAAACGATATTTACACGGGACACGGTGGGACAAGACAAAACATACATCTTGGAAAGACCTGTGAGAATTAACAGGGAAAGTTTGAACAGAGAAAGGAGAGGAGAAGGATTTCTTCCATTATGTTTCATTCAAACATGACCAAAATCAAATGTTTAGATTGTTATATCATTGGAGAATCTTTAGAGGAGTTACCAATAAAGTTTATAGAAAAGCTTATGAAGAGGTTACATAAGAAGAGGAAAGAGAGTGAAATTGGGCATATATATATATATATATATATATATATAGAGAGAGAGAGAGAGAGAGAGAGAGAGAGATGGACAGAGTCGGGAGAGAGATTGAAGGCTTCCACTCCCCAGCCCCCTAATTACTCTCACTAGCGTCTGACTTCCTGGTGTACGCATGTAGGCCACCGTGACCTTGGCCTTTGAAATGTAGACCTGCGCCGTCTCGTCTGAGGAGGGGAAGGAGGAACTGGGGGAACAACTGGGCTCTCTGTTAAACCAAGCTGTGGACGTCTGAGACAGTGTGCGTGCGTGTGTGCGTAGGTGCGTACGTGAGTGTAGGGGTCGGTGTGTAAGCGCTTGTTCGTGAGTGTGAGTTCATGGTGACCCCTCTGATGTAAATCTGATACACTGACACAGACTCTATTTTCATGCTCGCTAGATAATACTCTGATGGTCTGAGACAACGATTAGACATCTTGGAGCAACAGTCTGTGTCCTTTACTATGATACCTATAACTCATTCATGCTTCTACATCTGCACTGTTTGCTGTTTGGGGTTTTTATCCTGGGTTTCTGTATGGCAGTTTGTGACATCTGCTGAGGTGAAAAGGGCTTTCTAAATACATTTAAGTGATTGATTCTATTCTATTCGTTCGCCAGACTGTAAGGTACACTGGGTTCATACGCCATGAGTTGGAGGATCATGTCTGGCTTCATAAACATGAAAGGGAAGAAGATCAGCTGAGAGAGAAAATCGTCCCCTTTGCCCTGTGCTGAGGAATCTCTACCGTTTCACAATTTTAAACTCTCGTCCCTCTATCTCTCCCTTTCATTTGGGCCTACTCTGGTTCTCTCCATCCGTCCAGGCAGCATTGACAGTGTGTTTACTCAGTGACTGTATTCACCAGCTGGTCCTAACATCACTCCGGGCCTGTAGATAGCCTGCCTCCTTTTAACTAGCAGTGCGGTCTCCATTCCCAAAACAGCTGATCTAACAATACACACACACACACACACACACACACACACACACACACACACACACACACACACACACACACACACACACACACACACACACACTGCATACAGTACACTGACTCCAATAAAACACACACACTGGACTTGTCAGGACAGTAAAACCGGTTTAATATTGGCTACCATGTCAACCCTTTGCTGATTTAAAGCTATATGTGTTGATTTTGATTGACTGCGTGATTGAGCTGCGTGTTTTGGGATGGAAAGTCAGCAGTACAGTGCGCTAATCGTACTGCAAACTATTTCCAATGTACTGTTTAATAAAAACTAATTCAGTAAGCAACAAATATCATCATACTAGGCTCACCCATCGTGAGAACGAGTCATCTCATGCTCAGTTGCGATGATTCCTGCCGTTGGTTAATTTGGGTACAGCGGATCCCCTTGTCTCATTATCAGCTGATTATCAGCTGTTGTCGAACACACCTGGCTCTGGAAAAGGCCATCTTCTTCCTGAAAAGTGTGCAGCGAATTCTACTAGATGAAAATCTTAAACGAGTAAAACATCCTGGCATTAAAAGCATACTCGATATTTTGAAATTTCGCATACCTAAAATGACTACTGTTTAGAACACAAGTATGGGTATTTGGACTCAGCCACAGACTCACCCAGATGGATTTACACAGAGTGTACAAGACATGTCACAGGACTTGTGGCTCCTCTCCCTGTTCGGGCGGCGCTCGGCGTCTCCGGTCTACTAGCTGCCACCAATCCTTTTTCCTTTTCTTTTGGTTATGTCTGTTTTGTGTATCACCTGGTTTCACTTTGGTTAATTAGGGGGGGGGGGGGGTGTATTTAATTCGACATTTCCTTTGGGGTTTTGTGCGGGAATGTTTTTGTTTTCGTTTTATTTGCTCATGTTCTACATGGGTTTTTTTCCCCCCCTGGACTGTGTCTGAGTGAGGGTTTTCAGTGCTATTACTGTAGCCCAGAGTCCTGTTGTTCTTTTCTTGAGTCAGTTAAATAAAACGCCCTTTCTTTGGTACTTGGTTCTCCTGAGCCTGACTCTACACCCACATCTCCTTGGGGAGATCTGACAACCTGCTCTTTCCATGACGTGACTGACCAGGTGAATCCAGGTGGAAGCTATGGTCCCTTATTGATGTCACTTGTTAAATCCACTTCCATCAGTGTGTCGATGAAGAGGAGACAGGTTAAGGAAGGAGTTTTAAGCCTTGAGACAATTGAGACATGGATTGTTTAAGTGTGCCATTCGGAGGGTGAATGGGCAAGCCCAAATATTGAAATGCCTTTGAAAAAGGCATGGTAGTAGGTGCCAGGCGCACCGGTTTGAGCATGTCAAGAACTGCAACACTGCTGGGTTTTTCACGCTCAACAGTTTCCCGTGTGCATCAATAATGGTCCACCACCCAAAGGACATCCAGCCAACTTGACACAACCGTAGGAAGCATTGGAGTCAACACGGCCCAGCATCCCTATGGAATGCTTTCGACACATTGTAGAGTCCATGCCCTGACAAATTGTGAGGCTGTTCTGAGGGCAAAAGGGGGTGCAACTCAATATTAGGAATGGGTTCCTAATGTTTTGTACACTCAGTGTATATTAAAGCTAGAATCCATATTTGGTGAAACTGACACGACTGTTTGGGATATTACTAAAACAAAGTTACTTCAAACAACGAACACAGTCCCCCCCCCCCCCCCCCCCCCCCCCCAGAGCAGCAGAGTATGCACTGCGGAAACAATGTACCACCCTGTCGGATGCTCCTCTCCTCCATTTTGCCAGCAAAATAAAAAGGCGCTGGGGCCAACAGTGGCGCTGTTTCACCAAATACAGATTCTAGTTTGAACCACGTTCACTAAGTGACGTGACCAGTGCTCCAGTGACCAGAGGGCAGGTCTGCTGTGTGTGGAGTGGGTGTGTGTTTTGCATGCATGCCCGTGTGTTTCTTAGTGTGCATACACATGTGTTTCTTTGTGTGCAGACACGTGCGTGATGTTTGAGGACTTGTTTTGCTGCTTGGTTTATATCCGTCTCTCTGTTCGTCCGTGTGTCTGTAGGCTGGTATGAATAGGCTGGGTGAGGTTGTTCGTCCGTGTGTCTGTAGGCTGGTATGAATAGGCTGGGTGAGTTTGTTCGGGTGGGCGGTGTCTTGGGGTGGGCTATGGAACTAGCTACAGAGTGGAGGGGATGAGGCGGGGCGAGGGATGGGGTTGGATGTGCAGTGTGTCTCCATGCTGCGACATGTCGGCTGGAAGGCCCCTTGTTCATCTGCATCCATGACTCCTAGCATCAATGGGGCTCTTTCAGAGACAGAAGCACACTGTGTGCCCTTCGTCAACCTACTGCCCGCTCCCTTCCACTGACCTCTCCCTTCTCACTGCCCCACTCAGTTTGCCTCTGAAGTGCACTGTCTGTACCGATGCCCGATGCATCCACGCACTGCACTCCCCCTACCCCCACAAACAAACTGAAAAACATATCGTCAGACAAATATGAAATTAAATTATTCCATACACATGTCCACTTCACTACACATACAAACACATATCGTTTATGGCAAAACCCCGGCATTTGCTTAATTTATTAAATAGATGGCTCTGGTATATAGCCCACTACATGCATTCAACGTGTAAAACACATCATGCCCTAACAGGTATAATGAGCACCTTCTCAGCTGCTCCTCACACACACACACACACACACACACACACACACACACGCACACACAGACAGTCCTAGAGCAGAAATACACACTCGTATTGTTTATGAATATAGAAAGATAAACAAGCTAGACACCCCAAGGGATGGCGACAGACACACACACTGGATCCTTATTTGAAACACAAACACTCACTCTCTTTCTCCCTCTGTCTCATACACATTTGTTTGCATTACACTGTGAGTCTGGTTGCCAGTTCTGGGTGGAAATAACCCCCCAGGGGAGGTGGAAAGTGGGATATGCATGCCTTTCAGGTTGAGTTCTCAGGTGAACTCTGTTCAGGACTTTTTCAGGAGCCTGTTTGTAGAAGGAGGCCTGCATGCAACGCCATGTTGGCATGTGTCATCACTCAGTCATCTGCTTGGATGGAGCCCAAATGGCCACTTAACCCATCCTGGCTCTCTACTGGTCAGTGTAGGGAGGTCTCTGTGTAGGGAGGTTTCTGTGTAGGGAGATTTCTGTGGAGGGAGGTTTCTGTGGAGGGAGGTTTCTGTGGAGGGAGGTTTCTGTGTAGGGAGGTTTCTGTGTAGGGAGGTCTCTGTGTAGGGAGGTTTCTGTGTAGGGAGGTTTCTGTGGAGGAAGGTTTCTGTGGAGGGAGGTTTCTGTGGAGGGAGGTTTCTGTGTAGGGAGGTCTCTGTGTAGGGAGGTCTCTGTGTAGGGAGGTTTCTGTGTAGGGAGGTCTCTGTGTAGGGAGGTTTCTGTGTAGGGAGGTCTCTGTGTAGGGAGTTTTCTGTGTAGGGATGTCTCTGTGTAGGGAGGTCTCTGTGTAGGGAGGTCTCTGTGTAGGTAGGTTTCTGTGTAGGGAGGTCTCTGTGTAGGGAGGTCTCTGTGTAGGGAGGTCTCTGTGTAGGGAGGTCTCTGTGAGGACGTCTATGGGGAGGTGAGGGGTCTGTGTAGGGAGGTCTCTGTGTAGGGAGGTTCCTGTGTAGGGAGGTCTCTGTGCAGGGAGTTTTCTGTGTAGGGAGGTCTCTGTGTAGGGAGGTCTCTGTGTAGGGAGATCTCAGTGTAGGGAGGTCTCTGTGTAGGGAGGTCTCTGTGTAGGTAGGTTTCTGTGTAGAGAGGTCTCTGTGTAGGGAGGTCTCTGTGTAGGTAGGTTTCTGTGTAGGGAGATCTCTGTGTAGGGAGGTCTCTGTGTAGGGAGGTCTCTGTGAGGACGTCTATGGGGAGGTGAGGGGTCTGCTGTTGAGGCAGTGGGGAACGTTTCATAAACCTCAGGCTTGGTGATAACGAACCAAAATGACTGCTGTGCATAGGAGATATTCAGTAATGCAGTGTTGGAAGCACTATCTGTAAAAAAAAAACAGTTTTAACCAGGCTGGCTGGGTGTTTGTCTGTGTGGAAACGGAGAGGAGGCAGCACAGACTCTGTTTTATGGCCGACAGGTTGCCTAACAGTTAAGAGCGTTGGGCCTGTAACTGAAAGACTGCTGGTTCAAATCCCAGAGCCGACTATTTGAAAAATCTGTTGATGTTTCCTTGAGCATGGCACTTAACCCATATTTCTCCTGTAAGTCACTCTGGATAAGAGCTTCTGTTAAATGACTTATTTTCAAAAAAATGACTGGTTGATTGACAGGCACCGGGGGCTTTGGACGAATGGCTCAGGGATGACATAACGGGATGCAGGGTGACCCGCTGATGGACTCCCAGGACAGCTCAAGGCAGGACGCTCACCTTACGGGGAGGGGGAGGACATTATCGCAAATCTCCCGACAGTAAAGAATGCCCTGTCACATACGCCCATGTGAATTATATTCTCCTGCCCCAGAAACAGTTTGAAGCTTTCGACGTCACGGCTCTTTTAAGACAGACACTGCAGAAAGGGAGAGATTGGTTGTAATCAGGACAGATTCGATTGCAGAGAGGGCAGCTGATACCTCTCTGGTTGTTGTTTTGAAAGACATACCAGCATACATACGTACCTCCAGTAGACCTTTACATCTGCCATTGACTGCAAGTCTCTATAGACTGTTATGGTGTCCTCTGCCCTTGGACTTTGGTACAGTGAGAGGAGAAGGGACTCCTGCTTAGGAGTATAGCTTATATAAGCCAGATAAGCCTCTTCTACTTGCAGGGTAGGGGAAAGCTCCTAGGTATTTCACCCTGCCTATCAGTGGGGTGGAGCCCTCTGTCTCTGAGAGTGTGGCTTGGTGCTGAACATTCCATGGGATTGGCCAAAGCAGAGAGGTTTCAAGTTGTATTGGTCGTACGTGTGGGAGGGGCATGGTAGGCATCGTCCAATGGGATGCTTACTTGCATGTTCCTTCTAGACAATGCAAAGAACAATAAGAAATAATACAATATAAGAATGCAAAAATACAGAGTAAGTGGCAGTAGAATACAATAAAACATATTAGCATAATACAGGAAGGAACAATGTAAAGTGCAATATTTATACGTGTATTGGGGAAGGGGGGATGGGGGGCAAGTGTATACATTGAGTAGTATAATAAGAGTCTGGTAGCAACAGTTGTGATGTGTGTGATCAGAGCAAGTGGTCAGTCCAGTTCAAGTGTCTGACAGTAGGGGAGAGAACAGCTCGTGGCTGGGGGTTGTGTGGGGCCCTTGATGATGCTGCGTGCCTTCCTCAGGCAGCGTTTCGAGTAGATGTTCTGGATGAGTGGAAGTGCGGTCCCAGTCGTGTACTGGGCCATCTTCGCCACCCACTGGAGGGCCTTGCGGTTGTGGATGGAGAAATGTCCCATACATACCATGATGCAACTGGTCATGACGCAGTGGTAGCATTTGGAGAGGATCCAGGGCGGCATGCCGGATTTCTTCAGCCGCCTTGGTATGTAGAGACGCTGTTGCGGCCTCTTGCCAAGGGTGGTGGTGTTGTTGGACCATGACAAGTCCCTGGTGATGCGGAACTTAAACAGGAACTTAAATCTCGAGACTCTCTCTGCTGCGTTCACGTTTATGTGTTTCCTGAAGTCAACAAATCAACCCTTTTGTTTTGCTGATGTTTAATGCTCAAAGATTCATCCCCCCCAGGACTCATCCATCAACATGGATACGTCATCAGTCGCAGGCTTCATTAGGAAATACCCTTCTCAATGGCAAGGCTGTGCTCACTGAGCCTGTACTTTGTCAATTTTTTTCTAAGGTTTTGATCAGTAACCATGGTCAAATATTTAGCCACGGTGTACTGTCGATTTAGGGCCAGATAGCACTGCATTTTGCTTTGTGTTTGTGCTTGTGTTTCCCAATAAACAATGTAGTTTTGTTTTGACTGTGTTGTAATTTGGTTTATCCTGATTGATTGGATGTTCTGGTCCTGAGGGCTTCAGTGTGTTAGTTGAACAGGTTTGTGAACTCAGCCCCAGGACCAGCTGGATGAGGGGACTCTTTTCTTTGCTCAGCTCTTGGCATTGCAGGGCTTGGTAGTGAGAGAGGGGTTCACTGTCACTGTATTTTAGATGTTTCCAAAACTTAATTGCTCTTTTTTGAGTTTTTATTATTAGTGGATATTGGCCTAATTCTGCCCTGCATGCATTGTTTGTAGTTTTCCTCTGGACATGTAGGATAATCTTACAGAACTCTGCATGCAGGGTTTCAGAGTGTTTGTCCCATTTGATGAAATCGTGTTCTGCAAGTGGACCCCACACCTCGCTGCCTTAAGTGCAATTATTCAATTAGTTTTAGCCAAATTGTAATAGGTATTTCAATTTGAATTAGCTTTTTAATGGCGTAGAATGCCCTGTGTGCTTTCTCTCTCAGTTCATTCACTGCCTCATTAAGGTGTCCAGTTGAGCTTATTTTTAAACCTAAGTAATTGTAGTGGTAGTGTGTGCAGTACTCTATTTATTTTGTACCAATTGAGAACTTTGGTCTAATTCCCTGATATCTGGATCTTCTCTGGAAAATCATTATTTTAGTCTTTTTGGGATTTGCTGCCAGGGCCCAGGTCTGGCAGTACTGCTCTAGCAGGTCCAGGCTCTGCTGTAGGCCATGTGCTGTGGGTGACAGCAGGCATAGGTCATCTGCGAAGAGTAGGCATTTAACTTCTGAATTGTGGAGACTAACACCAGGGGTTGAGGATTTTTCTAGAATAGTGGCCAATTCGTTGATGTAAATATTGAAGAGTGCAGGGCTCAGATTGCAACCCTGGCGAAGGCCCCGCCCCTGGTTAAAGAATTCTGTTATTTTCTTGCCAATTTTAATGCTGCACGTATTGCCAGTACACATTGATTTAATTATGTAATATGTTTTACCCCCTACACCACTTTCAATAACTTTGTAGAACAGTCCTATATATGCCAAATAGAATCAAATGCTTTTTGGAAGTCGATAAAGCAAGCGTATATTTTGGTATTATTTTGGTGGACATTATCTATCAGGGTGTGTAGGGTGTAAATATGATCAGTTGTGCGATGTTTTGGTATAAATCCAATTTGGCTTTTACTCGAGACATTGTGCTTATTAAGGAAGTTTAGAACTCTTACATTTATAATACTACAGAAAACCTTCCCCAGGTTACTGTTCACACAAAGGCCTCTGTAATTGTTAGGGTCAAATTTGTCTCCGTTTTTAAAGATTGGGTTTATGAGTCCTTGATTCCAGATGTCAGAGAAATAACCTACACTCAGGATCAAATTAAACCGTTTTAATATAGCCAATGGAAATTTTGCAATAGTGAGTTTGAGCATCTCATTTAGGATGCCATCAGGTCCGCATGCTTTTTAAAATTTCAGAGCCTGACGTTTCTTATAGAGCTCCTGGTCAGTAATTGGGGAGTCCAATCGATTTTGATTGACCTTTATATGTTTGTGTTTATGGACTCCTCAATTAGAGTCAGCTGCTTGCTGTTGTTCTGTGCTTTTCTCTCTCTCTCCAGTCTCCCTCTCTCTCCAGTCTCCCTCTCCCTCTCTCTCTCCAGTCTCCCTCTCTCTCCAGTCTTCCTCTCCCTCTCTCTCTCCAGTCTCTCTCCAGTCTCCCTCTCCCTCTCTTTCTCCAGTCTCCCTTTCCAGTCTCCCTCTCTCTCTCCAGTCTCTCTCTCTCTCTCTCTCTCTCTCTCTCTCTCTCTCTCTCTCTCCAGTCTCTCTCTCTCTCTCTCTCTCATTTCCTGACGTCTCTCTCAACCCTCCCTGATAACAAGTCATCTTTTGCTCTACAGTCAGTCTACCAGTGGTCTGTTGTGAACCCAAACGCTTCTCTTTCCTCCCCTCTTGCAAGAGACACATGGTGTGTTCTCGTGTTTGTGTGGTCGGCCAGCATGTTGCTCACGTGTGATCTAGAGTTTGTGCTCAGCCAGAATTCCTTGGGGAGGGGAAATGCGGGATGTTACGGTTTTGTTGTGTTTTTTTTGGTCTAGCATGTGCTTTCTTCTGAAACATGGGATCACAATCTCACTTCCGTTTGTCTAAATAACATTTGAGTAGTATGAATAAAATGGAGGATGACAGCCTTAGTTTTCAACTTTGTTTTCATTATCAAAATTTTTATCAATGTGTGATAACTAAATGGTTGATGTCATCTGATTTGTTCAAATGTGATACAGTATTTGCCCATATCTTTGAAAGTGTGCTGTTTCATAAAATCTGTAACATAAAGCTTATTGAAGAACACAAGGAATTCAGCAACATTGGCTGGGCTGGTTCTTATTTAAAACATTGGAGTGAGAATCCCCTGAGAACTGGGCATGTCTCAATCAGACGTCTGTCCAATTGCCTATTAAGTGTCATACATGAACACAGAACGTGCAAACGCACACACATACACACAGTCCAGTCCCACTGCTCTGCTATGCAACTTGTTGTTGCCACTGTGACCCATGTCTCTGCAGCCCTGCGAGAAAAACAGAGTTCCTCTCATATTACACTCTGACATCTGCCACGTTAGACACAGATTGTAAGAAGAAGGGTGTTCTTTACACACACACACACACACACACGCACACACACACACACACGCACACACGCACACACGCGCGCACACACACACGCACACACACACACACACACACCCCTCTCACCCCTGCTGTCTGTGGGCCTCTCTGTTTTGGAAAGAGATATTGGACCTCCTCATACACTCACAGCGACCCTGTCTACATATCAGGAGAGACAGAGGGTTGGGCTGGGGGAGTGTGATCTCGTCTGCTTCTCTTTACGCTTCTTATTCGAGACACTTCCACACAGTGTCGGTCAATTCAGGGGGATTGTATTTTCCCCTTGATCCATGTTTATTATTATTCCCCCTAGTCAACGTTTATTCCCTGCACAAAACTAGAACTGAAGTCGAAGGGGTGACTTCAACTCTGTGGCATGGGTGGAACTGGGAGGTAGTAGAATAGTTAGTGTGAAATGGTGTTCCCATGGTGAATGAAGCATGGCTGTATTCTCTCTGTATCCGGGTCAACATTTCAACATGAATTCAATCTGCCACTTCAGTGCAATTAAAGAGCATATCGAAAGGCCCAGTTGAAAGGAGTTATTACACCGAGGAAAGTCGATTTCTGTGTTTATACCACAAGCTCGTAGAAAGACCACAGGGGTTTGTTTCACGCTATAATTGACTCAAGCCTGAAAGATTTCCTCTCCCTCTCTTCCCTACATCAATTAATCAGCGGGCCCCTCTATGCCAAACACACGCACTCACACACACGCACTCACGCACACACGCAAGCGATCACTTCAATAGAGACTGACGCAGACTCAACCACGCATACACACACACATTCCTGTGCTGATATGAATGCCGGGCATTGGTGCTCTGAGGCCTGTTCCCAGTGTAAGTGTTGTACTGAGCAGGTAAGATCTGTCCCCTGGGCCCTCTCCCAGACACACACATCGCTGCTATTGTTCCCGCTCCATGTTTTCCCATGTCTCCTTGCTTCCTGGGCCCCTCCGCTACCTGCCGGCACATTCCAGCCTGTCCGTCTCAGGCCTTTGTGTGTTCTCTCTCTCTCTCTCTTTATCTCTCTCTCTATCCATCTTGCTTTTTTCAATTTTTACTAACGACATGCCACTAACTTTGAGTAAAGCCAGAGTTTCTACATATGCGGATGACTCAACACTGTACATGTCAGCTACTACAGTGACTGAAATGACCGCAACACTCAACAAAGAGCTGCAGTTAGTTTCAGAGTGGGTGGCAAGGAATAAGTTAGCCCTAAATATTTCTACAACTAAAAGCATCATATGTGGTACAAAGCACTCACTAAACCCTAAACCTCAACTAAATCTTGTAATAAATAATGTGGAAATTGAGCAAGTTGAGATGACTAAACTGCTTGGAGTAACCCTGGATTGTAAACTGTCATGGTCAAAACATGTTGATGCAGTAGTAGCTAAGATGGGGAGAGTCTGTCCATAATAAAGCGATGCTCTGCCTTCTTAATAACACTATCAACAAGGCAGGTCCTACAGGCCCTAGTTTAGTCGCACCTTGACTACTGTTCAGTCGTGTGGTCAGGTGCCACAAAAAGGGACTTAGGAAAATTGCTCAGAACAGGGCAGCACGGCAGGCCCTTGGATGTTCATCAAATGCATGTCAATCTCTCCTCAAAGCTCAAAGTGGAGGACAGATTGACTTCATCACTACTTTTATCTATGAGAGGTATTGAAATGTTGAATGCACCGAGCTGTCTGTCTAAACTACTGGCGCACAGCTTGGACACCCATGCATACCTCACAAGACATGTGACAAGAGGTCTCTTCACAGTCCCCAAGTCCAGAACAGACTATGGGAGTCACAGAGTACTACATAGAGCCATGACTACATGGAACTCTATTCCACATCAAGTACCTGATGTAAGCAGTAAAATTAGATTAAAAAAACACCTTATGGAACTGCAGGGACTTTGATGCAACACAAACATTGGCACAGACACATTGATGCGCACACACACACACACAGATATGTGCTATTGGTGGAGTAAGGGCCTGAGGGCACACAGTGTGTTGTGAAATCTGTGAACGTATTTTCATTTTTTTCACATGGTATAAACTGCCTTAATTTTGCTGGACGCCAGGAAGAGGAGCTGCTGCTTTGGCAGCAGCTAATCTCCTTCCATCACACATTTCACATGCTTGGATTTCAAACACCGCACCGGAAAGCGTTAAAATGTGGCCACCTCCCTGCCCAACCACATGACAAGCAGTCAGACAAAAATAAGGCCACTTTCTTTGGATGTTTCATCAAATTATAGAAGTATAAACAGATTCAGAAGGATTTGTGCAGTAGTGATATGAGACATCCGGGAGAGGATGTCCAACACACCCACAACAACCTTCCCCAAATGACCTTACCCTGATGAACTTCCATGACTTTACTTTCTTCCATCATCTTCAAAATCCGCGTTAACCCCTGATCTCTGCTCTGAGAGAGGTAGCGGGGAAGTAGGAGAGATATATAGAAAGAGAAAGAGAGGTGGAAACATGGAAAGGAAGAAAGAAAGCAGAAGAGAGAGCAAGAGAAGGGAACTGGGACCGATGTCACTATTTAGGATCTGCCTGCCCTTCCTGTAGTCCTTAATGAAGTACTTAGTGAACCCCCCCACTCACTAGTTTGAAGGTTTAAAGCCATTTTCACCCCTACCCCAATAACCATCCACCCTGAGGCTCTTTCCCCCCTCCTAGTACCCCTTCTCTAATCTCCTCTTCCCTGCTCCAGTGCCAGTGATGGGTGGTCCTCTTTAAGGGTCAGGGGTCAGCCCCAGTGGTGTGTGGGAAACGTGCTGCGGTGCTGTGAGGAAGAGGTCCAGGCAGCCCGGTTACTCCCTGAACCTCCAGAGTTTGTTTAATTGGGCTCTCAGGGTCAGTGGAACACGGGCGGGGCGGCTGGTGTCTGTTACAGTTGTGATTTATTGGACCAATTTCTTCTCCAAATGTGCGTTTGTTTGGGTAGGGCCGAGTCAGAGCAGACTGTCAATGGCTGGGGGCTCAACGGCGTCGCCACAGGGTGATATGAGCACGCGTGTGTGTGTGTGTGTGTGTGTGTGTGTGTGTGTGTGTGTGTGTGTGTGTGTGTGTGTGTGTGTGTGTGTGTGTGTGTGTGTGTGTGTGTGTGTGTGTGTGTGTGTGTGTGTGTGTGAGAGAGAGAGAGAGAGAGAGAGAGAGAGAGAGAGAGAGAGAGTCTGTGTGCATGTCTGTGTGTATGTGTCTGTGTCTGTCTGTCTATGTCTGTCTGTGTGTCTGTGTCTGTAGGTAAGGACTGACAGGTGCTTACCTATTACATGCCCATCTATTTACACACACACACACACACGTATGCATGCAGACAGACAGACAGACAGATGCACGCACATAAACACACCTTTTAACTTTTTTAAAAATTGCATAACACAAGCCACTTTTAAGGCCCACTCTTCTTAGGCCTGGTGTCAAAGGATGTTTGTTTTATTTCACCTTTATTTAACTAGCCAAGTCAGTTAAGAACAAATTGTTGTTATCTACAATGACGGCCTACCAGAAGGCAAAAGGCCTCCTACGGGGACGACGGCTGGGATAAAACAAATAAAAATAAGAATAAGAATTATAGGACACAACACACATCACGGCAAGAGAGACACCACAACACTACATGAAGAGAGACCAAAGACGACAACATGGCATGGGGCAGCAACACATGAAAACACAGCGTGGTAGCCACACAACATGACAACAACATGGTAGCAACACAGATTCATGCGTCGATGCACAGACGGCACACATACATCGAGGAGCGTTTAGTACAGGACACTCTCATCCTTAGCACACAGACTTGTGACAGAGTGTGTGGGACTCAACATGTAGCGGGGATTCCATAATCAGACACTAGATTGATGACCTGGTTCAGACAGAACGGCCTCCACTGGCTGGCTCTTCACCTCTTCCGTTTGCAAACACATAATAACGATGTCAGTGTTATGCGTATTACTCTACGTGTCAGTTTTCCATTGGAAACATGAGATGGAATGTGGATTGTGTACTTTTGTTTTTAGACCCCGAGAGGCATAAATGGAAAATGTACAGATGGAAAACTTTGTTGGATCCTCTCATTCCAAAGCAAATAGTCTGATAACTGACAACAGCATATATGAAATAGGTGGTGCTTATATTTGTCCTGTTTCCCTGCATGTACAAGTGAGTAACCTGTACGAGTAGGAGATGGAAATTTGTTTTTTTTTGCATGTCCCCTCTG
The DNA here is from genome assembly GCF_057628025.1 of Oncorhynchus mykiss. NCBI lineage: Eukaryota > Metazoa > Chordata > Actinopteri > Salmoniformes > Salmonidae > Oncorhynchus > Oncorhynchus mykiss. Next base: position 7,739,836 of record NC_143048.1, read on the forward strand.
AGAGTGGGGTCACGGCGACCGATCAGCCATTATTGACAGCGACCCTGGAGCAATTAGGGTTAAGTGCCTAGTGCAGGGGCAGATTTTTCACCTTGTCAGTTCGGGGATTCAAGCTAGCAATCTTTCGGTTACTGGCTCTACACTCTAAGTGAACTGTAGCACATACATTTTGTGAAACAAGTTATTTTTTTAAATTTCACATGAAATCCAATCAATATAAATCCAATCAATTTAAATGACAGGTTGTAATGCAACAAAATAGTAAAAAAGCAAAGGGGGATGAATACTTTTGCAAGGCACTGTAAAGAAATGGGGCCGTATAGGCCTAACATAGCTGCTCAAAGCCATCACACAGCACCCAGCAAGCACAGAACCATATGTTTCTTTTTTATTTATTATATCTTTTTTATATCTTCTTTATTTATTTAACCAGGTAGGACTGTTGAGAACAAGTTCTCATTCACAACTGCGACCTGGCCAAGATAAAGCAAAACAGTGCGACACAAACAAGAACACAGAGTTACATTTAAACAAACGTACAGTCAATAACACAATGAACAGTGTGTGCAAATGTAGAAGAATTAGGGAGAATTAGAATTAGAATTAGAATTAGAATTAGAATTAGAATTAGGGAGGTAAGGCAATAAATAGGACTTAGAGGCAAAATAATTACAATTGAGCATTAACACTGGAGTGATAGATGTGCAGATGATGATGTTGATACCGGGGTGCAAAAGAGCAAGAAGATAAAGAACAATATGGGGATGAGGTAGTTGGGTGGGCTATTTAATGATTGGCTGTGTACAGGTACATTGATCGGTAAGCTGCTCTAACAGCTGATGCTTAAAGTTAGAGAGGGAGATATAAGTCCCCAGCTTCAGTGATTTTTGCAATTCATTCCAGACGAATATGTAGCGAGGGCCAGCCAACGAGAGCATACAGGTCGCAGTGGTGGGTAGTATATGGGGCTTTGGTGACTAAACGGATGGCACTGTGATAGACTACATCCAGTTTGCCGAGTAGAGTGTTGGAGGCTATTTTGTAAATGACATCGCCGAAGTCAAGGATCAGTAGGATAGTCAGTTTTACTAGGCTACGTTTGGCAGCATGAGTGAAGGAGGCTTTGTTGTGAAATAGGAAGCCAATTCTAGATTTCATTTTGGATTGGAGATGCTTAATGTGAGTCTGGAAGGAGAGTTTACAGTCTAACCAGACACCTAGGTATTTGTAGTTGTCCACATATTCTAAGTCAGAACCATCCAGAGTAGTGATGCTAGTCGGGCGGGCGGGTGCGGGCAGCAATCGGTTGAAGAGCATGCATTTAGTTTTACTAGCATTTAAAAGCAGTTGGAGGCCACAGAAGGAGTGCTGGAAGAGCATGCATTTAGTTTTACTAGCATTTAAAAGCAGTTGGAGGCCACAGAAGGAGTGCATTGAAGCTCGTTTGGAGGTTTGGTAACACAGTGTCCAAAGAATGACCAGATGTATGCAGAATGGTGTCATCTGTGTAGAGGTGGATCAGAGACTCCAGCAGCAAGAGCGACATCATTGATATATACAGAGAAAAGAGTTGGCCTAATAATTGAACCCTGTGGCACCCCCATAGAGACTGCCAGAAGTCTGAACAACAGGCCCTCCGATTTCACACACTGAACTCTATCTGAGAAGTAATTGGTGAATCAGGTGAGGCAGTCATTGTTTGACAGAGTTTAAAGCCTTGGCCAGGTCGATGAAGACGCCGGCACAGTACTGTCTTTTATCAATGGCGGTTATGATATCGTTTAGGACCTTAAGCATGGCTGAGGTGCACCCATGACCAGCTCGGAAACCAGATTGCATAGCAGAGAAGGTACGGTGGGATTCAAAATGGTTGGTGATCTGTTTGTTAACTTAGCTTCGAAGATTTTAGAAAGGCAGGGCATGATAGTTATAGGTCTATAACAGTATGGGTCTAGAGTGTCTCCCCCTTTGAAGAGGGGGATGACCGCGGCAACTTTCTCAGACAATACGAAAGAGAGGGTGAACAGGCTAGTAAAAGGGGTTGCAACCATTTCTGCGAATAATTTTAGAAGGAGAGGGTCCAGATTGTCTAGCCCAGCTGATTTGTAGGGATCCAGATTTTGCAGGTCTTTCAGAATATCAGATGTGCTCTTATTCTCCATGGACTTCACAGTGTCCCAAACATTTTTGGAATTAGTGCTACAGGATGCACATTTCTGTTTCAACAAGCTAGCCTTTGCTTTCCTAACTGACTGTGTATATTGGTTCCTGACTTCCCTGAAAAGTTGCATATCGCGCGGGCTATTCGATGCTAATGCAGAATGCCACAGGATGTTTTTGTGCTGGTCAAGGGCAGTCAAGTCTGGGATGAACCAAGGGCTATATCTGTTCATCGTTCTATATTTTGGGGGGAATTTTTACCCCCCCTTTTCTCCGCAATTTCGTGGTATCCAATTGTTAGTAGTTACTATCTTGTCTCATCGCTACAACTCCTGTACGGGCTCGGGAGAGACGAAGACGAAAGCCACGCGTCCTCCGAAACACAACCCAACCAAGCCGCACTGCTTCTTAACACAGCACGCATCCAACCTGGAAGCCAGCCGCACCAATGTGTCGGAGGAAACACCATGCACCTGGCGACCTGGTTAGCGTGCACTGCACCTGGCCCGCCACAGGAGTCGCTAGTGCGCGATGAGACAAGGATATCCCTACCGGCCAAACACTCCCTAACCCAGACGACGCTAGGCCAATTGTGCATTGCCCCATGGACCTCCCGGTCACGGCCGGCTGCGACAGAGCCTGGGCTCGAACCCAGAGTCTCTGGTGGCACAGCTAGCACTGCGGTGCAGTGCCTTAGACCACTGCGCCACCCAAAATCAGATAGCTAAATTATTCATGGTTTGACCCCCTATGGCATGCTAGCTCCATCCTTGTGGCGCAGTGGGCTAATTCCATGGATACAGAACAAAAAATGTAAGGTTTGAATCTCACTGAAGACTTGCCACAATAACAAAAAAAGTATGTGTTTGCATGATTAATGCCTAAGTAAATACATTTCCAGTGGTAATATCTGTGCTTGGAGTTCAAAACAGTTAACCTAAGCCTGCAGTGTTATTAAAAGTCTTATGCAAACATATTGTCAGAACATTATTTAATAACCTTCAACTAACCTATAATTCCCATTCTCAGAATGTTAATGAAACCTCCCAGGAACCCTTTCAGGGAACCAGAGTAAAACGTTCCCAGAACCTCCCTGCAACCTAAAATTCATGTTTACAGAACAGGCAAAATGTTCACTTACATTCTCAGAACATTTAAAAACATAATATTTTACAGGGTCAGGAAACGTATGTCTTCGTTCCCAGAACGGGCTCCCGAGTGGCGCGGCGGTCTAAGGCACTGCATCTCAGTGCAAGAGATGTCCCTGGATCGAATCCAGGCTGCATCACATCCAGCCGTGATTGGGAGTCTCGTAGGGCAGCACACAACTGGCCCAGTGTCGTCCAGGTTTGACACGGTTAGGCCGACATTGAAAATAAGAATTTGACTTGCCTAGTTATATTAAAAAAACAAAGAAACAATGTACTGTGGATTGCCTATGTGATAATAAACTATGGATTACACTGCCAAGCTTACATGAGGTAAATCTTAGCAACAGAGCTTGTGTCCCAAACGGGACCCTATTCCCCATGAAGTACACTACTTTGACCAGAGTCCTGGGGAATAGGGTGCCATTTGGGACACACTCAGTCACCCTAGGCCAAGTAAAGGATTTCCTGAATCTCACTGTTTTATTCTCCAGAATATAGAGGCCAACACAGAGAAATCTGATTATCTCCAAAACCCTAAACAACAGCAACTACGTAGAAGAGATCTTATCTGGACCATGTGACAGCTCTCAGTCACATTTCTCTCAGTGTTTGTTATGTTTCCATAGCACTCGGGTTGAATTACCACCAATATGTTACCTCGTGTTCTCTCTCTCTCTCTCTCTCTCTCTCTGTATCTCTCTCTCTCTCTCTGTCTCTCTCTGTCTCTCTCTCTCTGTCTCAGACACATCATTTACAGTAAAGTAGCCGGATTTGGAGGCTATTGAGCTTCTAACGAGGCGGGAGGTTGGAAGGGCTTCTAGTGTAAGAGGGGGGGGTTGTGACATAATGGAAAATTAAAGCCTGTGTCATTGTAGACCCCAGGTGAGCTCTTTGATTAAGAGATTACAGAGGAAATGAAAGGCTTTCACACACACACATACAGTACATGGCCAGATATGATTGGATCCTGACAGCGTGTATGTGTGTGTGCATGTGTGTGTGTGTATGTTTGTGTGTGTGTGTGTGTGTGTGTGTGTGTGCGTGTGCCCGTGGTAGAGCTGTAGAGGGGAAGGCAGGTCGTTGGGGCTGCCTGCCCTGGCCTCCTGACAGTCTCTGCTCATTTTCATGAATGAGGAAGGCTTACTCAGCACAGCACAGGGCAAACCAACCCAAAATAAGCCCCCTCCTACCACACACACACACACACACACACACACATACGCTGTCAGGATCCAATCATATCTGGCCATGTACTGTGTGTGTGTGTGTGTGTGTGTGTGTGTGTGTGTGTGTGTGTGTGTGTGTGTGTGTGTGTGTGTGTGTGTGAAAACTTTTAATTTCCTCTGTAATCTCTGTCTCAAAGAGCTGAATTTGCTCTCACCTGAGATTTCACCTCAGAACTCAGACGTTTTTCAGCTGAGTTGGATTTTCCATCATCTAAAGATGTGATTCTAACATCCTCCTCGGCAACCCTGTCGGGGCATGCTAGATCCTGGTTGGTTGAAGGGAGGATTACATTCCCATTGACTTCCTGGTCCTCTGGACACAGGAACGTGATCACCAGATTGGTCAGTCTAAAGGGCCCCAGATGTGGCCCCCAGGATCCTATTGTGTCCCAGGCTCTGGGGATGACTGGAGGATCTATCTCCCTCAGTATGGGGGCGGTACATCACTTTAACAGCACTATTGTCTACAGGGTCAAGAAATTATAGACACTACGGAGCCTCTCTCCCTCGACTGTGCGGCTACTGAACACAGAGAAAAAGGTTGCAGCAGATGAGGAGGGGGAAGAGATGGAGAGTTTGTGTGGGAAGGAAGTGAAGTAAATAAATATGTGTGTGTGTGTGTGTGTGTGTGTGTGTGTGTGTGTGTGTGTGTGTGTGTGTGTGTGTGTGTGTGTGTGTGTGTGTGTGTGTGTGTGTGTGTGTGTGTGTGTGTGTGTGTGTGTTGTCATGGTAACAGAAATATAAAACATATGTCACTTTCTGGCTTGGGATCAAAATGACTCCCCCTCACCTCTACCCAGTTTCTAAACCAGTCACTTCCACAATACCTAATCCTTCTGTCCCATTGTGTCCTTTCACCTCCTCTCCCACCCCCTGGAGGACAGCCTCTCAGAGTGGTGTGCTGTGCTAATCTAGTCCCAGGCTCTCAGGGTCTACTGTTTGGTGTGGGATTTAAGGCAATGTGTCAGTCAGCACCACTCTGGCCCTTCAAACAATCCCTAACTGTTGTTCAAGTAAGGAAAGTAGTGATGGAGAGGGAGACGGGGGGGCTGGAAGAGGTTTGTTTGCTTGTTTGCTGAGGGGACCTGAGGCTCAGAGAGCGGCAGTGAGAGAGGAGGAAGCTAAACGAAGGGGAGGGAACAGAGCGTCAGGAAACAGACAGACGGTCTCACTCCCACTGAGAGGGACACAAACAAAGGCCCTTTTTAAACAACAAAACATTCACAAGAACTATCAAAAAAAAAAGATGCCCACGGACACACATAAAGATGTAGAAGGAGTAGAATTGCCATGTTGAATAGGCAACCGCATAGTCTCTGTGTGTGGAGATAAGGAGTCACATCTGGGACCAAGACAGACAGACAAGGTCCCATTCAAATAACGCCTCATTCACTCCCTGCCACCAAGTTTCAACATGCTCCCCGACCTGTGTGTGCGCGCGCGTGCGCGTGTGCGTGTGCGCGCGTGTGTGCGTGTGTGTGTGTATGTATGTGTGTGTGTGTGTGTGTGTGTGTGTGTGTGTGTGTGTGTGTGTGTGTGTGTGTGTGTGTGTGTGTGTGTGTGTGTGTGTCTCCCTGCATGCACATGGGTGGGATAGACATTAGAAACAGTAATTGGGCAACAAAGCCAGGCTTGCTGATGGAGAGACAAGGTGAGAAAACCAAGGCAGGGATGCATGGGAAACAACCGCACACGTAAACACACAAACACACACACTCACACACACACATACACCTGAAACACCCACACATCTTTGTGTCTAGAATAACAGGGGAAAGACCATGACACATCTGTTGATGCTATTATTACTAATAACCGTTTTTAAATATACACAAACACAGTACTCAGAAGAAAGGGAAGAAAGAAAAGAGATTTGAATGGGGTACAATGGTGGTTGGAAAGTGTACGAAGAGAGACTTTGAAGGTGGGATGTGGGATGAGTACACAATTAGATAGGCTTTTAGGGAGTGAAGGGGGGGGGGGGGGCACGCACTTCTCTTTGTCCAAGCAGGCAGAGGGGAGCACAGGTGTGGAGGAGGTGCACCTGGGGTTACTGTGTCATAGCTCGCCTGAGACTGACCTGTGACCTGTGGCTGGAATAGAAAGGTCACCAGAAGCAGAATAGGCAGTAAAAAGCAGCATAAGGGAACACTTGATCCCTTCGGCAGTTACCTTTAAGGATCAGTCCACAGCTTCATGCCACTGGGAGAATTGCTTTGTAATGGCTATGAGAAAAGTGGCATCAGTTTGTTGGACGTCTTTGCGTCGAGTGAACAAGCTCTCGGTACCATTCTTTAGATCAGGGCTCTCCAACCATGTTCCTGGAGAGCTACCCTCCTGTAGGCGTTCGCTTCAACCCCAGTTGTAACTAACCTGCTTAAGTCTATCAACCAGCTGATTATTAGAATCAGGTGCGCTAGGTTAGAGTTGGAGTGAAAACCTACAGGAGGGTAGCTCTCCAGGAACGGGGTTGGAGAGCCCCCGTACTAGATAGCTATGATGCCACGTTCCAGAATGATGGGTTGTTGTCTGGTCCCGTATCATGACTCGTGGGATGCATCGTTTCCTCTTCAATGAGACCAGGACATGCTCTAGGTCTAGCTAATCCAAATGTTACACTGAACAACCGCCGTCCATTGTTCTGAACAGCTCTCCCTGGTGAGGTGGGTAGCTGAAGTGAAGTCATCCCTCGTGGCCCTGACATCATCCTCAAGGGACGACTGTTCTCTCTCTCTGACACTGCCGCAGGCTAAGTCTCTAGGACATGCACACACAGGCTTAAAGCACATACTTTAACACTGAGACAGAGACGCAGCCGAATGTGCACATCCATCCCTAGACTTACGTTTAATTTCCCAGACTGAGTCTGTTCCCCTCACCGAGACTACCTCCTGGCCTGCTACTGTCCGTCTGAAAAAAATGGATGATTTGGACATTACTCCATCATTCATGGGGAAGACAATACAATAGCTTGGAAACAAACCATAGCTGAAATCAGGGCTTTGTTTAACCTCACGCTCTCCTATTTCTTCCTGTTATGCAAACGTAGATGATGGACTGTCTAGTGTAAAGTCTAAAATGGTTGTGCAAGTACATAAGACGGTGCTATAATCGGGTAATTACGGGATTAGGATTTCCGTGTGGCGAGGAGGACTTCTCGGGCGTACTGACAGGTGAGGGAGAAGGTAGAGGGTGGGTGACAGAGGGTTAGGTGTATACTGTGCCTTGGGGGGGGGGGGGGGGGGGGGGGGCACCTGAAACTCCCCTGTGCTTCTCTCAGAGTGTGAGAGGTGAACCCTTGAGCTGCAGGTGTTAGTGTGGCAAATAGAGAATCATAGGTGATCCCTGAGAGAGAGAGAGAGAGAGAGAGAGAGAGAGAGAGAGAGAGAGAGAGAGAGAGAGAGAGAGAGAGAGAGAGAGAGAGAGAGACAGAGAGACAGAGAGAGAGAGAATAAGAAGCTTTAGGGACTGACGCTATAGAGTTTGTGGAAATTGTAAATTGTTGAGATTGTTTTTCCACTTTGTGTACGTGCAGTTTGGTGCATGAGTGAGAAGGTAAGGGTGAGAAGGGAGGTTCTAGAACTGAAGGTGCTGAAAGATGGAGTGGCATTGATGCTTGCATAATATTCCATAAGAAATATGGGCATTTCTGACAGTTTGCTATGATGGAGGGAGTAAAAATAAAGCAATGCCTGGACACGAAACAGACAAGAGTTGAGTAGACCGCGAAACAGTCTGCGTTACGTTTGGGGTGCCTTGGCCCTTGGGCCACCCTTTCACTCGGTGCCCCAGGGACCTGCCAGTTGAGATGATTTCCTTTGCAAACCTACTATGTTCATGAATTCCACACATTTTGAATGACATCATGCAAAGATGCCTCAACAGGTTACATCCAGCATAGGCCTACACATATGTCGATTGTGTCATAGGGCTGAGGCAAGAATATGATTCATGGTTTTAATTGAAGGCACATTTTTCTCTTCGTGGTGCTTTTTTATGGTGCTTATCATTCTTGATCCCTGCTATATGATTGGCTTGCAATGTGCAATGACTTACGCAATGGTGCATCACGTCAACCCTATCTTGTGGAAATGTGAATTGAGAAGTGGTGTGCTTCAACTATCCTGCAGTTTGTTACTTCTTAAAGGTTTTTAAGGTCAGAAAAAGAGCACAGAGACAATTGATGCTAACTGCGGTGGTGGCTAAGAGAAGTGTCTATGCTTCTTCTGTGTAGTCTCCAGCTACGTACTGTGTACCACTGTGTTCTCTGTTGGCTTTATTACGTAATGCTATAGTAGGCCATGAAGATTGGGGGGAAACCTAGCAACCGGAACATAAAACAACTCGAGTAGGGGCTCTGCCAACCACATTGTCTTTTCTTTCAGGATGTGGCTGTCATCACTTTTCCCTGATTGTTTCTTTCGCTGTCCCCAAATATTCTCCATCCTTCCTACCGCTCTCTTTATCTTCCTGTTCCTCTCTCCCGTGACCAGATATCCACAAAGTACTTGTCAGCTGCCCCAGGGTGTTCCTTTACAGACTTAGCACACATATACTAAGCGTACACATTAGTGTGCATATTGCGTCTGTCCATGAAACATAGATAAGTCCGTGTCTCTGTCCCTTTTACCTCCACACCGCTCTCTTTCTTTAAGAACACAAACACATTGTAATCAGTGTAAAGGTGGTGTTACCAAAACACTTCAACAGCAAAAACGACTGGTCCCCCACCCCCCCCCCCCCCCCACTCCCTCTCCTTTCCCTAGGGTGTGGTGTGACAGTGTGAACATAGGAAAAAGAGAAGGAGGAAGGGAGGAGGGGGTTAGTGTGGAGGTGAAGAACGGTGAGTTTCCAGGCTGTAACTCATCCTTGATCAGATAGGAGGCTTCTGAGGGTCCGATAGCGATCTGGGACTGAAGGGGTCAATGGATTCTTTCCACTAGACATGGCCTGGCCTGTCCATACCCTTAACCCCCTCACCTCAGCCTCCCTCCCTCCCCTCAGCCCCAGGTTCCCAGGGTAACCCAGCCAACTGACCAGAGAGAGGATGTGATAAACATGTGTCACGTTTAAGCATGCAGGCCCTGCTTAGCACTCTGACACCTACTCACAGTGTCACCATTGGCGTTGGGCGGTGGTGAGAGGGGGCGGGGCTGTTACCATTTTAGGTTTCCGTAGATTCATATGGGATCATGTCTCTGTGTCGCTCAGCGGTTACTGAGTCCCACTGCAGAACCTCTTGCTGTCCCTAAGCTGCCATATTGTACGCATTTACACGTTTTGTGAAATAGTCAATGGATTGATAATTGCTAAAGCACGACTTCCCCTAAAAAAAAAAAACAATCCCTTTGAAAACGGCCAATGTGGCATTGACATGAGTCAGAAACATGTATTCTAGTGTCAAAATTGACTGCAGTGTGAATAGGAGAACTTTGGTCCTAAATTCAGTCTTGTCTAAAACCGAGTTTGGAACTTTAGTGTCTCGCAACAAGTAAATTAAGTTTGGGTTTGGATTAAAACGATGTCAACAAATCATGCCTCCTTTTGCCAAGCTCCACGTGCAAATTGCCCCACCTCCCACTTTGCTTCCCTTCGTTGAACGGGGCTCCGTTGTTTCATCAACCACAACCGAAGCGTTCAAAGGATCCCGACTGTTTGAGACTGATACCACCACCCTCTGATGACCCCTGCGGTTGCGGGAGCTGCAGTTTCCGTACCAGGCGGTGAGATAGCCCGACAGGAATCTCTCAATTGTGCATCTGTAAATGTTTGTGAGTGTCTCAGGGGCCAAGACAAATTTCTTCAGCCTCCTGAGGTTGAAGAGGCGCTGTTGCACCGTCTTCACCACACTGTCTGTGTGGGTGGACCATTTCAGATTGTCAGTGATGTGTATGCCGAGGAATTTGAAGCTTTCCACCTTCTCCACTGCGGTCCCATCGATGTGGATAGTGGGGTGTTCCCTATGGTGTTTCCTGAAGTCCACGATCAGAGGATATTTTCCTGGCACCACTCTGCCAGGGCCCTCACCTCCTCCCTGTAGGCTGTCTCATCATTGTTGGTAATCAGGCCTATTACTGTTGTGTCGTCTGCAAACTTGATGATTGAGTTTGAGGCATGTGTGGCCACGCAGTCATGGGTGAACAGGGAGTACAGGAGGGTGCTGAGCACGCACCATTGTGGGGCCCCGGGTTGAGGATCAGTGAAGTGGAAGTGTTGTTTCCTACCTTCACCACCTGGGGGCGGCCCGTCAGGAAGTCCAGGACCCAGTTGCACAGGAAGGCGTTCAGACCAAGGGCCCCGAGCTTAATGATGAGCTTGGAGGGTACTATGGTGTTGAAGGCTGAGCTATAGTCAATTAACAGTATTCTTACGTAGGTACAGTACATTCGGAAAGTATTCAGACCCCTTGACTTTTTCCACATTTTGATAAGTTACAGCCTTCAACATTGTGTGTTATGTGAAATGTGAAAAGTTGCATTCAAAAGTACCCGGCATGATAAAATAGTATGCTAATTCCCCAGCCAAGCAGATACAACTAGTAGTTGTAGTTTTGGTTGTGAAGTGCGTGAACAAGCGTTTTGGCTGTCTATATCACCCTGTCACAGGCTCTCCCAGTCCACATCACCTCATGAGATTGCCTGTTGCAGATGTTCGAGAGATGTTCAATTTGCAGCCAAACATGCAGCATGCTGTGAGCATTCCTATGAATGGAACAGTCAGCCAAATGTTGCCAAGTATTTGGCCAGCAGTCTTCACCTGTCAGCGACAACATTTTTCACAAGCTCATTATTTTATTTTAAATTTTGTTTTTTATTTTACCCCCTTTTCTCCCCAATTCCGTGGTATCCAATTGTTAGTAATTACTATCTTATCTCATCGCTACAACTCCCGTACGGGCTCGGGAGAAGACAAAGGTCGAAACCCTGTGTATTCTGCACCGGGATCAGGGCACTGTTGTATACGGAACACCACATAGGAAGGTATGACCACTCTGACATGTTTGCCAAGGTAGCCCCATTACCACCTGACAAAATGCAGATAGGCACAGTGTCTGTATCAGCTGGGAATGACAATGAAAGATTAAAGGTGCACATTGTTATACGGTATTAGCAGAACACGGCTTCTATGGCATTATATCACTGGTTGATTATTCTACACGGACCTGTTACTGCATTTGAAAGTGATCAAAACACTGAGTTTAGAATATCTACATAAATTGCGCAATTGCATTCTTCTCGTTATTCTGTAGGCTATTGACCTATTCACAGCTTCCTCCCGGCATCTCAGCATGCATCTGCCTGTAGTTATTGAACTCAACCTGCAGGAGTTTTTGTTGTTGTTGTGATTGAGTAGGGGGAAACAGCTGACAGATGGTTTTGTCTTGGTGGTGGCAAGGACTCATCCAAGAAACACCCTCATCAAAACACACCCCCAAGCCAACTCACGTATGGCTTTGCAGTTCCACTTGAAATGTCTTGATGTGTTGGTTAGCGATAAAGAACAACAACTTTTTGTGACAGATTATGTTTCTCTATCTTTCCTCGTTCAAGTTCATTTCCTTCCCCTTTGAGGGTAAGCGTACCTATTAAGCCCACCAAAATCTATGTTGAGATATTACTAACATATACTGCCCTACTTTCTTGTGAGAAAAGGGGAGATAAAATGTAAGATTAAGCTCTCGTGAACTTTTATGACTTTACTTACAGCATTTCTTTGATAACAAATATTTGATATCATATGTGAAAAGTCCGGACTAGGCTTAATGGCTACTGAACGTACCCTTCAATCAAGACACGATTAGTCGAATCAGGTGTTATTGCTTGTTTAGAACACAAACCTACACTCACACACACCGGCCCTCTGTGGATAAGATGCCATGCACAAAGACCATAACACACACAACTTTCCATAAAATATTTGAAAGCTGATTCACATTTCCTGTGCTGCTATTCTTGTTGATTAGTTCAACTTGTCTTCCCAAAGCCTGGCTGAAGACAGTTTCAAATCTCCCTCTCTACTGTTGTATTACAAAGCTACAGGTGGTGGACAAACACATGCAATCACCTGCATGAATGAAAGACAACAATGTGACAAATCCCCCACTCAAGAATGCATGAGGAGTCACCCAATTGCACAGAATCATCTAGAATTTAATTGTATGCTGTAGTGTTAAGACTTCCCTTCCCCCAGAACTAAGGGGCCTAGCCTAAACCATGAAAAACAGCCCCAGACCATGATTCCTCCTCCACCAAACTTTACAGTTGGCACTATGCATTTGGTCGGGTAGCGTTCTACTGGCATCCACCAAACCCAGACTCCAAAGAACGGGTTTCCACTGCTCCAGAATCCACTGTCGGTGAGCTTTACGCCACTCCAGCCAACGCTTGGCAATGCACATGGTGATATTAGATTAGTGTGCGTCTGCTCTGCCATGGAAACCCATTTCATGAAGCTATTGCTTCCAGAGGCAGTTTGGAACTCGGTAGTGAATGCTGCAACCGAGGACAGACGATTTTTATGCGCTACGCGCTTCAGCACTTGGCGGTCCCATTCTGTGATCTTGTGTGGACTACCACTTCGCGGCTGAGCCATTGCTCCTAGAAGTTTCCACTTCACAATAACAGCACTCACCGTTGACCGGGGCAGCTCTAGCAGGGCAGAAATTTGAAGAACTGATCTGTTGGAAAGGTGGTATCCTATGACGGTCCCATGTTGAAAGTCACTGAGCTCTTCAGTACGGGACATTCTACTGCCAATGTTTGTCTATGGAGATCGCATGGCTGTTTGCTCGATATTATACACCCGTCAGCAACGGTTGTGGCTGATATAGCTGAATCTACATACTTTTGGCCATGTAGTGTATTTCTGTGTTTCAATTTCCAATACATTTCTAAAAACATGTTTTCACCTTGTCATTATGGGGTATTGTTTGTAGATGGGTGAGAGAAAAACATATTTTATCCATTTTGAATTCAGCCTGTAACACAATAAAATGTGAATTAAGTTAAGGGTTGTGAATACTTTCTGAAGGCATTTTACATGCGGTTAATTGGAACAACAGGGATTTATGGTGAAAAAGACAATAGCAAAGACTACTCATAAAATATTTGGTTTGGGGTATAAATATACATTACAGACTACAATCTTATTGATCATATTGAAAAATGTGTGTTTATTGCCATTTACATTCTGTGTATAGGGGGTGCTTATTATGCTACTGTACCCTTTAATTTAAGCCCACCTGAGATAAATGTCAAATTGACAAAAATGGCATCTATGTTTAACAATGCAGGTTTATTTAACAGGAACATAAGACTAAATGCATTCAAAGACGTAACCTGGGAATGCCTGAAATACTGTATATTATCTTGTTGTAGTTCACCAAGTTGTGTTGCTACAGTGTGACTTTGACATAAAGACATGACTGCTAGCATGATAAACCCATATTTCTAATTGCCAATAAATACCATGAAATACGCTAATGATAATATATCCAAACGAGTCTTTTAATTTTACATAAAGCATGAACACTTATCTGAGAAGGTACTAAAAATATCTGAAAAATGTGTTTATCTGAGGCTAGCCTTAACACATGTTTGTTTTGTTCTTTTTGATTTGAATCCAAAGATGGAAGTGAGCTTAATGGGAACGTGGACTTAATGGGTACACTTACACTTTCCGGTCTGTATCACAACCGACCGTGGTTGGGAGTCCCATAGGGCGGTACACAGCATCGTCCAGGTTAGGGTTTGGCCGGGGTAGGCCGTCATTGTAAATAATAATCTGTTCTTAACTGCCTTGCCTACTTAAATAAAAGTTTAAAAAAATACAAATAAAAAATAAACTTACCCTATCAAATTTGTAATTTGGTTTGTGTGTTGTCTCTACCCCTGTTTACCCTGTACACCATTGTCCTTGATGCCACCTTAACCCTCACCTCAATGCCCTCTTGGACCCATCGCCCGGCCATGTCCTAGGATCACTGGGCTTCCTGAACCAGAAGGGAAAGCAGGAACTTCGTGTGAGACTGAGAGACAGCAATAACACCCGCTGATTTACACTGTAAATTACAATGCCTCATGTGTTCCTTTGTTCTTGTCGTGCTATATTTCACTTAACACAAGTCTACATATTCAGTGGATTATCATCTATAAAGAGTTGCTATTCAGTTGACCATTAACAGCCCCCCAAAACACATGAAAGGGTTAAATATAAGGACTAGATAAAAAAAAAAAAAGCCAGGCAGTCAGCGGTAGCAAAATAAACATCATGCCTTTTCCTGCTTACTGAAATACAATAGGTCTCGGGGTAGGTTCCGAGGCCTTGCTTATATTTTGGAAACCTTGTAACAACAGCCCGCATAGTTTCTTCCTGTTGTGGCTATAACGAAATGCCACATTTAGAATATGACCTTCACTCCAAAAGTCAGATTCTCAAAGTAGAAGCTAGTTTCTCAAACCAGCTTCTCCAAACAGATGGGGGGAGGTATCAGTATGAGGGCATAGCCAGAACCCTACCTATTCTGATCCTATTCCGATCTTGTTGCTACAGCAGGGTCCCCACGTGCAGCTCTGGCAGCGCAGAGCTTCCTACCGCCGACTTCAAACGTAAACCACCTCTAATCATTTTTCTTCCACCTTTATTTAACCAGGAAGTCTAATTGAGATTAAGGAGATAAAGAATCTATTTCCTAAAGGAGAGCTTTATGAAGTGGTGATAAACTCTGTGTATAAGAAAGAGAGGTGACGTGGAAGCTAAGGCCTGTCCAGTCGTGACCCCTCAGTGGTAAAATGGTAGACTTATAGAAAAAGGGAAAAGGGTTGGACTAAAAATGGATGACAGCAGATTTACAGCATATTCCAAATATAGGCTTTTCGCTTCACTCGCCAATTTGACAGTGACCCACGGAATGACTTTCAAACATGCTCGCACGCTCTTTACTTTCCAGCATTTCTTCTTCAAAGCCAAATACTGTATCTCTCTTTGTTATGGTGTAATTTTCCTCTCCTTGTGTTTCTATGCTCCTCCGTAGCCTGAGGAGGTCCGTGTCAGTCCGTGTGGCTAGGAGAGCACAGACACTCTGCAGCATGAAGCTAAGCGGAGTAGATAGGTTACTAGATACCGTGGCATGGGCCACACAGACCCCCAGTGTTACGCAAGCAGAAGGCTCTGTAAATACACCCCCTCAGAGCAACTCAGAGCAGCACTGTTCTCTCACCACTCATGGCATAGTGTCTCCTCTCACTACTCTGACAGAAAATAGGTTTGACTTGAGCCATTATGTTCCTTTCCACACTGCCTCCAGAGAGCTTTGTCAATGCCTTCAATATACAGTGCTTGCAATGTTATGTACATATCATCACGGCTATTTATTCAAGAACCACTTTGTCTCTCTTTAAACAGCAGGTGTTTCACTTTGTTGCTGGGATGACTAATGAAATGTATACCTTGTTGTTTATAGCCATGTCTGCGAAGTACTCTGTGATGCTCACCTGGGTTGATTCACTGTGGTTCTACAGTGGAAAATGACTCATTGTTGTTAACACCATGGAATCTTGTGTGACTGTCTGAGCCTGAAGGGGGCCTCCCAGCTAGCACATAATGTTCTGAGAACCATACCCAGCTAGCACATAATGTTCTGAGAACCATACTCAGCTAGCACATAATGTTCTGAGAACCACATGTTTCTTAGAGCTTGGTGAGAGTGTGGTTGTCCTATGGTTATTTTGCAGACAGCCTTCCAACAAAGTTCTGGGAATGGTGCAGGATAGTTGCTTGGATTTGGAAAATTCTCGGCACATTTAACGAACTTGACAAAATAATGTTATTTTTTTGGTATTTCATTACTTTAACAGAACGTTTCCTGAAAGTTATAACATGGTTATATTTAATGCATTTTCTGGTAATGTTCTGTGAATGTTCTCCGACTGGTTTGACATGGTCTCAAATAAGAAACAACATTCTCCTATGGGAATTTCAATACTTCAGCGTAACATATCCACCAGGTTTCCTCATGGTTCTATTTAAAGTAATGTTCTCAAATTGTTCAGAGAACGTTAAGAAACAACGTTCTCCTGTGGGAATTTCAATACTTCAACATAATGCTTCCTACAGGTTTCCTCATGGTTTTATTTAAAGTCAGGTTCTTACAGTGGCGTGTATTCATGGATGCCAAGAGAAGCCAGGCTTCCCCAAATACTTGACCTGTGTTTTCATAATTTTCCAATAATTCCCAAGTGGCTGAATCTCACCTGAGAAATCAAAACACCCCCCAAAAAAGGAGGCCAATTTGGATTTGGCTTCACACTAATCAAATCACATACTATGCAAATCCTCATCATTTACAGACAAACGTGTCTGTTTCTGGTCTATTTGTGTTGAAGTCCTTCAGTAGCTTGCTTGCTAAATTGGCCCTCTCCTAAGCCATGGATGGAGATGGGGATTTGGACTTGTGGTTTTGACTAATTCTTTGTACAGGCCAATGATTATGACGGTGATTCTAATCTAACCATAAATTCATATATTGTGCTACTGGCCTGAGACGATTGAAGTTCAATATGTAGACTAGACATAGCTTAGTAGGCTCAAATTAACTAGCTAGCTAACTTAGCTGGTTCATTTTTGCCCATTCGAGGAAGTTTGGCTAGCAAGCATTTTAGCTAGGTAGCCTGTGAAAAGAAAAACTAAAAGTGTACTGTATAACAGAGCCATAGACCGTTTTGCCAAGTGGACGAATTCCATGGATAACGAACAGAAATAGTCCACTGATGCCGTACCACAATGAAAAATAAA
This sequence comes from Oncorhynchus mykiss, assembly GCF_057628025.1. Lineage (NCBI taxonomy): Eukaryota > Metazoa > Chordata > Actinopteri > Salmoniformes > Salmonidae > Oncorhynchus > Oncorhynchus mykiss. Next base: position 7,757,165 of record NC_143048.1, read on the forward strand.
TGTGTTTGCATGATTAATGCCTAAGCAAATTAGTTTCCATGTGCCCTACCTACGCTTGGAGTTACAAACAGAACTTTAATAAAAACCTCTCAGGAAAACTTTCAGAGAACCATAGTAAAACGTTCTCAGAACCTCCCTGCAACCTTAACATGTACGTTCCCAGAACATGCAACATATTCACTTCCAATCTCAGAACGTTTAAATAAAAAATCTGTTTGAAATGGTCAGGAAACTTTGGCCCTGGAGACAGCATCGAGATAGGAGAACAGGGAGAAGGGGGAGAGAAGATAAGAGACAGGGTGTGTAGTAGATGTTAGTGGATCACAGAAGAAAAAAAAAAAAAAAACATACTGTACCTTTGTTTCCCTCCAACCACACCTCAGACAGTGTGCAGTCGAGTAGAGACCACCTTAAGAAAACATCCGTGGCCCCACACGACATTGCGCCTTGCGCTTCCTTCTCTCTTTAATGTCAGTGAAAAGGCCTTTTAAACAGGGCCGGGGAGGCCGGGGGGATCTGACAGGGCAGAACAAAGGCAGGGAGGAACCAGGGGAGACAGTGGTGGTGGAGGGCTCTCTCATTTATCACCTGTTGCCCTTGGGCGGTCCTCCCCCTCCACACTGTGCTTTGAATGTGTGTGTGTGTGTGTGTTTGGGTGCTCTAGACAGTATGGCAAGGTGATGAATGAGAACGCAGGCATTCTTCATCAAAACCTCAAAAGACTCTGCATTGTTGAACTTTTTCAAAAGCGAGGAAGAGTCGACTTGCTTGCCAGCCCCTGCAAGTCCCCACACCGAACACCCTCCTAACACACAACCAGACTTCCTGGTGAAATAAAGGTAACAGAAAGATTAAAAGACACTACCTAAACACACTTACCCACAAACCTATGGGACACTATACAGACTGGGCATATAATGGAAATAATAGAGAATGGCTACTCAGATAGATATCACAAAATAAAACATTGAGCAGTTTTTATTGTTTATATTCTATGCTAAAATAGTATCAACTTAAACAGTTGTTATTAACGCAGGTTTAATGTCATGTCATATCATATTATATTTAATGTAATTTCATGTCTTGTCGCAGGCCTGTCAATGTTCGGTCTAATAATTATCAGACCTAGCGCAATAGACTTCAGGCACAAACTCTTATCTGTGCCTGCCATCGCGTGGCCAGCTGTTGCATCTACATGCAACGCAGAGATGCATTTGACCCTCTTCTCACGCTCACACGCCACACCTCATATCTCACGCATTGAAAAGTACTGCTTTTATTTTTCTAAATCCATTGTACAGGGCGTTCACTTTTTCAACGGTATACTACTCCAACTTGTGTTCAAATCGGAGCATCTGCGACTGCATTATAATATCACGCGCGGAACCTGTATTATTGTCCTATAGGAGCCAAAGCAGTGTGAACCGCGGCACATTAAAGTATATGATTGGTCTAGTTATGTAACGAACCAAGGGGATTGCGTGCGCGGTTTAAAGAAACGCCCCCCTTCTTTTGGTGATTGTCGTTTAGGCTTTGGCAACCAAATAGCAGCAGACAGACCTACAATCTGTTTTAGCAGGGAAGTTTGGTAGGGTGACTTGATTTTCCCCACACTTACAGTATTTAATTGTTCCACTTCTTCACAGTTTTTCCAGTGTCTGATATACCTACATGTGTCTTTTAAAAATGAATTATAATGCGGCTATTTATTTTTGCAGCCAATCGTGGACAGTTTTGAATATGTCCTACAAATAAGCAATGGATATGAATTGCTCCAGGCCATTTTAGTATTGTGCACGTGCTAGCTAGAGATGGTAGAGGGACTCGCAGATCATACACAGATAACATATTTTGTCTATGTAGAGTAAGATGACGAAAAGGATCTTCAACTAGTAGGCATAAACCACCTAAATATTGATATTCATTTTTTAAAGATTGGGTGATTGAGAAATTAATTGTTATAACAAGAACATTTATAAACACCCATTGGGAAACATGAATCAGGGGTGGCCAACCCTCCTGGAGAGCAAGCAGGATTTTCTTCCAGTCCTGTTTTAAAGAGATAGTTCACCAAAATGACAAATACAAAATGTTTGTGTCCTTACCTTAAAAGTAGTCTATGGACAAGGAGACTGCAATCTATGATTTGGTTACCCACTGCCATCAACCATTAATATGAGTATTTATGAGCATTCCTGAGGATTCCTGCTGACCTTCCCACAGTTTCTCCTATTTGCCTGTCTCCCCGTCTAACTTAATTACTGTCGGAATAAAGTGTCAATCCACCTAAAAAAAAAGATGTTTAATAAACTATTAGCATACTTTAAATGTCATACTTTAAAAGTAACAAAGTTGTCAAATGAGTGTTCAATTAATGTTCAAAGCATTCTGAATACACCTGACCTGTGTTTCTTTCCCACCCTTGTCATGGACCTAAGCCATGTCAAGATACATATAATTGCAGGAGTTTAGCTTTAAAACAGTGCAATTTTCCTGGGGGAAAAAGCTTTCTTCAAAAGTTGCCAGCCCTGGCAACGGTTGCAGTGTAGTGAATCCCTAATAATAAAAGCTGTCCTAAGATGAAATTCTTGACCAATTTGTTAAGTGACTGGATTCAATATACTTTCATTTACTCACCAAAATAAAGTGAAGAAAGCAATGGAAGATGGGTCAAGGGGGAGGGACCCTAAGAGAAGTGGTGTGAGTGGTAGAACTGTACCAGTACAGAGTGATAAATCAACAAGTGATATATGTTTCAGTCAGATTTTTAGCAATGGTTATCAACTGTGCTACAGGGATGGAATGTAAGTTGCAGAAAATTGAGGTTGTGGTGGCAGCTGCAGAGAGGTATTTGGGTGTGTGAGACTTGACATCAGAAGAGTTACAGGGTGTGGTGGTAGGACTAAATAGTGGAGTATGGTGTTTCTTTCTTTATTTTGTATATTTAAAACAAATTGTGTAGTGTTAGATGGTAGTTCATATTTTATATATATTTTTTTCAAGCAAAGTTATACTCCAGTCTAGTAGGTGGCGGTAATGCAACATTTATTGGATGCCAACCGCTATTAAACCTCATCGAAGAATAAGTTGTGTTGTTGGAGGAAGGAAAGGAAACGGTGTGGCGAAGTCAGAAATCTAAAACGAGGAGTAATTGCCACATTAGAAAACAACACCACATCCTTTACATACGGTACGAAGAAATAAACGAAGAAAAGCCAACTGAGTCCATCGTTTTTAAAGCGGGGGCCGACATGTCTGAAACATACGGTACGTTTAGTTAGCTAGACGAAGATGGTGGAGAAATGAAGATAGTTCACTCAGGCCGTTTACCATTGAACAAAAATAATCAGTTCCGGTCTACTTAACGGGGTGGGTATCCCATAGACGTATAGAATAGCAGCTGGTCTACTTAGTTAATTGAGTTTCATTAAACCAGAAAAAAGCAGTTAGTGAAGTGTCTCGCTTTCTCTTCTGTATTTGAGCTAGCTACGTATGTAACTTCTACTGTACCTGCTGGGGTCAGGAGGCTTGTTTGTGTTTGCAAATGCATTCAGCCCTGGAATTTCCACTAGGTATCTTGAAATCAACACTGTCTCGTGTCACCACTGTCTCGTAGCCAGAAGGAGTGGGTAGAGAGTAGCGGGGTGTGCTTCCTAAAATTGTCAAGAAGTAGTGTTAGTACACAACATCGAGTCTATTGTATTGGTTTCACTCCCAGAGGGAGTTGTGTCCCAAAGTTAGTCAATAAGTAACTTCTATTGAAATATTATCAACAAAACATTGGTATAGCTAACTTAGGTGGCTAGTTTACGGCAGTAAGTTTAGTCATAGCTAGA